>NC_057805.1:517371013-517671013 GCF_018294505.1 Triticum aestivum
CACTGTTCATCCCAGAGGCAGCATCGATCGGCTTCAGTTAGCAGCAGTAGTGAAGGAATCGCTTGATCGGGTTCAGTTAACAGCCATCAATCGATCGCTCGGGTTCAGTAACGCGTAGCCTGCAGTGCAATCGCTCGGGTTCAGTTAGAGCCCAACGCCTCGCTCGGGTTCAGTTAGAGCTAACGCCTCACACACACGCGCGTACGTGTACGAGAGAAACGCGCATCGCTCGGCCCCGACCTCCCACCGTGACCGGAACTCACCGAAATTTTCCTCGCCCTCGCTTCTACCACGGTTTTTTCCGTCATGGACGGCCCAAAGAATGTCATGCAGCTGCGTCTCCGGCCCGCCCAGGACGAAGAGCCCATTTTCTGTCATGATTTTTTGTCATAGAAGTAGGAGCCCACCACATCTATGATGATACCGGGTTTTGTCACAATTATCGTCATAGAAGTGTCATATGTATGACAGAAAAAAAATTGTTCAGCCCAAAATGTCATGGATGTGTCTTTTTTTTGTAGTGCAAGTGCTAAGCTAATGGAATGGGTCATGTCAATCACATCATTCTCCTAATGATGTGATCCCGTTAATCAAATGACAACTCATGTCTATGGTTAGGAAACATAACCATCTTTGATCAACGAGCTAGTCTAGTAGAGGCATACTAGTGACACTCTGTTTTGTCAATGTATTCACACAAGTATCATGTTTCCGGTTAATACAATTCTAGCATGAATAATAAACATTTATCATGATATAAGGAAATAAATAATAACTTTATTATTGCCTCTAGGGCATATTTCCTTCAGAGCAAAGTGGTACTTGTGATGTAGGTGATGAAATTCCTCCTCAAGCCATAAGAAGAATGGGCGTAGGCTTCATCCTACCCATTGAGGAACCCCTTGTGGCCGAAGGAGAAGGACAATGTTCCACTCAAGTGGAACCATCACCAACTCAAGACCCACATGCTTCCGAAGAAAAAAGTGAAGGCCCTCAACCGATTGAACAAGATCAAGGGCAAGATCAACCTCAAGATGGTGGTGAACCACCAAGTGATGCCCATGATCAAGTTCTCTTCACCGAGCAAGTTCAAGGTCAAGAACAAGCTCAAGACGACGCTCAAGATGATCAAGTTTCCACTCCTCATCTCACTCATGAGGAGGAATTGGAGCGTCGTGCCGCCAAGATTGCATCCAAGCTCTCCACCAAGGATCATCTCATGGAGAATGTGCTTGGAAGCTTAACAAAGGGGGTAAGCACTCATAGACAATCGGCAAACTATTGTGAACATCACGCGTTTGTCTCTTGTGTTGAACCCTAAAAGGTCTATGAGGCGCTCGAGGATCCGGATTGGCTTAATGCCATGCATGAAGAACTCAACAACTTCGAGCACAACAAGGTGTGGAGATTGGTGCCAAGGCCAACGGGGAACCATAATGTCATTGGAACCAAGTAGATATTCAAGAACAAGCAAGATGCTCATGGAATCATCATTCGGAACAACGCTCGTTTGGTAGCACAAGGCTACTCCCAAGTCGAGGGTATCAACTACGGTGAAACCTTTGCCCCCGTTGCTCGCCTTGAGTCCATTCACATGTTGATTGCTTATGCTTCTCATCATAACTTTAAGTTGCAACAAATGGATGTGAAGAGTGCTTTTCTTAATGGTCCCATTAATGAGTTGGTATATGTCAAGCAACCCCCCGGGTTCGAGGATCCCTATTTCCTTGATCATGTGTACCAACTCGATAAGGCACTCTATGGCCATAAACAAGCCCCACGTGTGTGGTATGACCACGTTACCGAGTTGTTACAAGATCGTGGATTTGAAATTGGGAAAATCGACCCCACTCTTTTTACTAAGAAGGTCAAAGGGGAGTTGTTTGTGTGCCAACTATATGTTGATGATATTACCTTTGGTTCCCCTAACAAAGCTTTCAATGAGGAATTTGCCGCACTCATGACCTCCAAGTTCAAGATGTCTATGATGGGGGAGTTGAAGTTCTTTCTCGGGTTCGAAGTCAAGCAAAGAAGAGAAGGAACCTTCATCAACCAAACCAAATACACTCAAGACATGCTCAAGAGATTCAAGCTAACTGATGTCAAGCCGGCTTCCACTCCGATGCCCACCAAATGCCAACTTGACATAGATCCCAATGGTAAAGCAGTGGATCAAAAGGTATATCGCTCCATGATTGGCTCCTTGCTTTACCTTTGTGCATCTAGACCAGATATCATGTTGAGTGTGGGAATTTGTGCACGGTTCAAGCCGCACCTAAGGAAAGCCACTATGTGGCGGTCAAGCAAATCTTTCGATATTTGGCTCATACCCCAAACTTTGGCTTATGGTATCCAAGAGGAGCAAACTTCAAGCTTGTAGGTTATTCGGACTCCGATTGGGCGGGAGACAAAGTGGATAGGAAGTCCACCTCCGGAGGGTGCCAATTTCTTGGTTGCTCTCTGGTGATTTGGTCTTCCAAGAAGCAAAGTTGTGTGTCTCTCTCATCCACCGAAGCAGAGTATGTGACCGCCGGTAGTTGTTGTGCAAAACTTCTTTGGATGAGGCAAACTTTAAAGGATTACGGTGTCATTTGTGACAAAGTGCCTCTTTGGTGTGACAATGAAAGTGCCATCAAGATTTCTCTCAACCCGGTTCAACACTTCAAGACGAAGCAGATAGAGATTCGGTATCACTTCATCCAGGATCACATTCGGCGAGGGGAGATCGAGCTCAACTATGTCAACACTCATGATAACCTTGCAGATATTTTCACGAAGCCCTTGGATGAAGCAAGATTTCGCGAGTTAAGGCATGAGCTAAATATCATTGATTCGAGCAATGTTGCTTGAACCCTTGCACACCCCACCATACTCAACTTGATATCTTGTTTAGGTGTAGGCATGTACATAGGGGGAGTGTTGTTCTCTCAATGAACTCTCCCTCCCCCCATTATGCATAAATTGATCAACTCTTTCACATTAGCCATTGTTGATGGTACTTGTGCTTCAAAGACGAGTTTTGGTCATGGGCCAAAGGATAATTCTTCGCGGTGCCATACCAATTGACTCAAATAGGTGGCTCTGGCCACCGCCCTCTCTTTGGAGAGGTCGTCTTGCGTGTTTAGTCCTTGTTGTCTCTTGTCTCCCTTTCTTCGTGCCGAGCTTGTGTGTGTGGTCTCTTGTGTTAGCGTTTTGGTGCTTTGCAAAGGCCCTTTGGTCTTTTCTGTTTTGAAACGTTTATTTTCTTGGGCACACGGTACTACCACGACTTGCCACGGTACTACCGCGGGAGCAGCGCATGGTACTACCGCACCCAGCATGGCAGTAATTTTTTACTGCCGCTGGGGGAGCGGTACTACCGCCCTTGGTGTGGTACTTCCGCCCAGGCGGTACTACCGCGATGACATATGGTACTACCGCGCTGTCGAGAGCGCGTGGGGGTTAAGAGCGGGCGGGGGGAGTTCCAACTCCCCCATACCCATTCATCTCTTTACCTCACGCCGCCTCTCTCTCTCCTGCCCAAGAACGGCGCCAGAGGACTGATGTCTACTACGCAACCTTCTTCTTGTAGACGTTGTTGGGCCTCCAAGTGCAGAGGTTTGTAGGACAGTAGCAAATTTGCCTCAAGTGGATGACCTAAGGTTTATCAATCCCTGGGAGGCGTAGGATGAAGATGGTCTCTCTCAAGCAACCCTGCAACCAAATAACAAAGAGTCTCTTGTGTCCCCAACACACCCAATACAATGGTAAATTGTATACGTGCACTAGTTCGGCGAAGAGATGATTATATAAGTGCAATATAGATGATATATATGAGTATTTGTAATCTGAAAATATAAAAACAGCAAGGTAGCAAGCGATAAAAGTGAGCGTAAACGGTATTGCAATGCTTCGAAACGAGGCCTAGGGTTCATACTTTCACTAGTGCAAGTTCTCTCAACAATAATAACATAATTGGATCATATAACTATCCCAACATGCAACAAAGAGTCACTCCAAAGTCACTAATAGCAGAGAACAAACGAAGAGATTATTCTAGGGTATGAAACCACCTCAGAGTTATTCTTTCGGATCAATCTATTCAAGAGTTCGTACTAGAATAACACCTTAAGACACATATCAACTGAGGGAGTCCTGGATTAGGGGGTCTCCGGACAGCCGAACTATATCCTTTGGCCGGACTGTTGGACTATGAAGATACAAGATTGAAGACTTCATCCCGTGTTCGGATGGGACTCTCCTTGGCGTGGAAGGCAAGCTTAGCGATACAGATATGTAGATCTCCTCCCTTGTAACCGACTATGTGTAACCCTAGCCCCCTCCGGTGTCTATATAAACCAGAGGGTTTAGTCCGTAGGACAACAATCATACCATAGGCTAGCTTCTAGGGTTTAGCCTCTACGATCTCATGGTAGATCAACTCTTGTAATACTCATATCATCAAGATCAATCAAGCAGGAAGTAGGGTATTACCTCCATCGAGAGGGCCTGAACCTGGGTAAACATCATGTCCCCCGCCTCCTGTTACCATCCGCCTTAGACGCACAGTTCGGGACCCCCTACCCGAGATCCGCCGGTTTTGACACCGACATTGGTGCTTTCATTGAGAGTTCCACTGTGCCGTCACCGTAAGGCTTGATGGCTCCCTCGATCATCGGTAACAATGCGGTCCAGGGTGAGGTTTTCCTCCCCGAACAGATCTTCGTATTCGGCGGCTTCGCACTGCGGGCTAACTCGCTTGGCCATCTGGAGCAGATTGAGAGCTACGCCCCTGGCCACCAGGTCAGGTTCGGAAACTTGAACTACACTGCCGACATCCGCGGAGATTTGATCTTTGACGGATTGGAGCCCATGTCAGGTGCACCGCACGATCACGACGAGCATGATTTAGCTCTGCCATTGGACAGTGTTCAGGAGATCACACCTGCAACTACTCCGGCCCTCAATCCGGAGCAAATTGCGCCATCCGAGGACGGGTGGATAGACCCCGCCATGGAGGCCGCACTCTCAGTGGCGATGGAGCCGGATACTGATTTCACCCCTTATGAGAGCCGTGTTGCCGAACCACTCACTACAAAAAAAAGACACATCCGTGACATTTTGGGCCGAATTTTTTTTTCTGTCATACATATGATACTTCTATGACGATAATTGTGACAAAACCCGGTATCATCATAGATGTGGTGGGCTCCTACTTCTATGACAAAAAATCATGACAGAAAATGGGCTTTTCGTCCTGGGCGGGCCGGAGACGCAGCTGCATGACATTCTTTGGGCTGTCCATGACGGAAAAAACCATGGTAGAAGCGAGGGGGAGGAAAATTTTGGGGAGTTCCCGGTTACGGTGGGAGGTCGGGGGCCGAGCGATGGGCATTTCTCTCGTACACGTACGCGCGTGTGTGCGAGGCGTTGGCTCTAACTGAACCCGAGCGAGGCGTTGGACTCTAACTGAACCCGAGCGATTGCACTGCAGGCTACGCGTTACTGAACCCGAGCGATCGATCGATGGCTGTTAACTGAACCCGATCGAGCGATTCCTTCGCTATGCTGCTAACTGAAGCCGATCGATTGGATGAACAGTGAGCGTTGCGGGCGGGGGGGGGTGGATGAATAGTGAGCGATGGCGTTGCCTCTGGATGAACAGGACCCCGTGGTGTGGAGGGCTGGATGAACAGTAGACGGTGGAGGGGTGCGCGTGGATGGGTGGTTGAACAGTAGCCGGTGGAGTAGTGCGCGGCGGAGGCTGGATGAACAGGAGCCCGTGGAGGCTGGAGGAGGTCGACGGTAGCCCATGGAGGCTGGAGGAGGTCGACGGTGGAGATGAACAGTATCCCGTGGAGTCCCGTTTTGCGGTACGCCACTCCCCTCCCGATGAACAGGACCCCCGTTTCGACCGTAGGAGGTCTGTTTCGTCTGTTTTGTGGTACGCCACACCCCTCCCGATCAACAGGACCCTCATTTCGACCGTAGGAGGTCCGTTTCATCCGTTTTGCGGTACGCCACACCCCTCCCGATCAACAGGACCCCCGTTTCGACCGTAGGAGGTCCGTTTCCTCCGTTTTGCGGTACGCCACACCCCTCCCGATCAACAGGACCCCCGTTTCGACCATAGGAGGTCTGTTTCCTCCGTTTTGCAGTACGCCACAGTCCTCCCGATCAACAGGACCCCCGTTTCCACCGTAGGAGGTCTGTTTCCTCCGTTTTGCGGTACGCGACACCCCTCCCCATGAACACGAAGCATTCCGGTGCCTCCCCATGAACATGATGCATTCTGTTGCCTCCCCATGAACACGACGACGACGGTATTTCTCCGTTCTGACCCAGCCATGTACACGAGCCCTCGCCGTATGTAAGCGGGAGTAGGCGTTCGAGACCCTGCCCGTATGTACGTACGTGGCCGTATTTTCTTTCTTGCACCCTGGCCGCTGTACGTACGTGTACATGCTACGTGCGCGCCTCTACTACGACACGTACGCGCCTCTACTACGACACGTGCGCGCCTCTACATCGACCAGTATATATGTACGTACACGTTCGTGACCAGAATGACAACGCTACGTACGCTTCGACCAGGTGGGTCCCGACTGTCAGGCACTTCCTTGCCTCTGAAGATGTAGCTGGTGGGTCCCAGCAGTCAGGGAGGCGAATCGTTTTGGTTTTTTTTTTGCCCGGACGCACTTCCTTGCGTGCGAAGATGTAGCTGGTGGATCCCAGCAGTCAGGGGGGTGAATCTTTTTTTTGCCCGGAAGCACTTCCTTGCGTGCGAAGGTGTAGCTGGTGGGTCCCAGCAGTCAGGGGGGAAACGTTTTTTTCGTGAAATACGGTGGCCCGTCCGGTGGGTCCCTGCTGTCGGGTGGAGGAATCATTATTTTCCGCGTAATAAGGAGGCACTTCCTTGCTGCCGCCGTGGACCCAGCTGTCAGCCTCTCCACGTACAGTCGACGCCCGATGGAAGTCGTTCCTTGACCACGTTGACCACGCCGCGCCGAGAGCACCAGGGCGGTGGACGACGGCGAGGCCTAGGAAGGGGACGACGCGGAGCCGGTGAAGACGCGGCAGTGGATGCCCACGCGGAGAGGAGTATGAGGGTTCACTCGTTCGGCTGCGGTGTGAGGCTGCCGTCGCCACACGGCCTGGCCAGCGGTGGGAATAGTAGGGGCGGTGAGGCCTCCGCGGCAGCACAGCCGGCTACGGAAGGCAGGAGCAAGCGGCACAACCGGCGCTGCTTTGGGCGGCTGGAGCAAGAAGACCAGAGGTTGAAGAAGCACCGGCCGTTGGATGGACATCGTACGGTCACTGGAGCTAGAATCGTTCATATTGACTAAGTTGACAAAGCCCTCCGTCCCCGTCAACTTAGTAGGCCCACAAGTCAGCCTCCCACCAAGGTGGGTCCCAGCTAGCAAGGGGAGTATTCATTTTTTGTGCGTAATAAGGAGGCACTTCCGGCGGGCCCGAGCTAACAGCGGGGGGAACGTTTTTTCACGAAATACGGTGGCCCGTCCGGTGGGTCCCAGCAGTCAGGGGGGGAAACGTTTTTTTCGCGAAATAAGGTGGCCCATCCAGTGGGTCCCCGCTGTCAGGTGGAGGAATAATTATTTTGCGCGTAATAAGGAGGCACTTCCTTGCGGCCGCCGTGGACCCAGCTGTCAGCCTCTCCACGTACAGTACTCTTTCGATGGAAATCGGTCGTTGACCACGTTGACCACGCCGCGCCGAGAGCACCAGGGCGGTGGACGACGCCGAGGCCTAGGAAGGGGACGGCGCGGAGCCGGGGAAGACGCAGCAGTGGAAGCCCGCGCGGAGAGGAGTACGAGGGTTACTGGTTCGGCTGCGGTGTGAGGCTGCCGTCGCGGCAGAATAACAGGGGATGTGGGTGAGTGGAGGGATGGCCTGGCCAGCGGTGGGAGTAGTATGGGGGCGGTGAGGCCTCTGCGGCAGCACAGCCGGCCACGGGAGGCAGGAGCATGCGGCACGACCGGCGCTGCTTTGGGCGGCTGGACCAAGAAGACCAGAGGTTGAAGAAGCACTACGGCCGTTGGATGGACATCGTACGGTCACTGAAGCTAGAATCGTTTATATTGACTAAGTTGACAAAGCCCTTGGTACGCTCCAACTTAGTAGGCCCACAGGTCAGCCTCCGAAACGGTGCGCCCTAGATGTCAGGGGGAGGAATCATTTTTTGGGCGGCCGAAGCTAAGAATATTCGAGATTGAAGAAGAAGCACGACATCCGTTGGATAGACATCCAACGGCCACTGCTGCTAGAACCGTGTGTTGACTATAATAAGTTGACAAAGCCTTGCATACGCATCAACTTATTTTTTCTAGGGGACGCGTCACTTAGTAGGCCCACAAGTGTGTGGCAGAGAACTTATAGCCCATTTGCGTTTTGTAAGAATGTACAGCCCATTTTTGAATTCTAATGGAATTTACAACAGCCCATTTACAGTTTGTTAAAAGTACAACCCATTTTCTAGCTAGGACAACGATTAATAATTTCAACGAACCATTGAAGACAGAATTCAATAAAATTTCCCACATTTTGATGGGATCCGAAATATTTTTATCCCGAAATTTCTAGTCAGATTAAATATAAATTTGTATTACGTAAAAATCCAACGAAACATTGTGCGCGCAACAATGAAAATTTAAGATTTTCAAAATCCATAAATAATATTTTATAAATAATTTCGTGTTTGGTGCATTTTTTTAAAGTTACTGCCCAGTTTTTATAATTACATCCCATTTATTATTTTTTTAAAGCCCATTTTCCTGTTATGCCTAATGCATCCCTCCTAGGAAAGATTTGCAGCCCAGCGGGGCGGAGAATAACAAGTTGACCTTGCCTGGGTATTCCTCAAAAAGACGTATAGCTGGGCTAGCTATTTTCATCTTGAAAAAATTAGTATCTGGGCTGGATATCTGGCCTGGGCTAGACGGGCCACAGCCCGCCCAGTTAATACACTGCTCTCCTCTGAACAACAACGAAATCATCGCCAAGAAAAACTCTGCAGTGCTCACGCCTCAAAAACACAAATACTGCTCGAGCTGCTTGGTCCCAGCTGTCGGCCGCACCTTGTGCAATTCTCTCGTTTATATTGACTACATAGGTTGACAATGGTGTGGGACCGTGATCTCAGGAAACCAGGAGAAAGCAAAAAACAATATAGTTGTACATAATAAGGAGGCACTTGCGTACGTACGGCTATGGCCCTAGTGGGTCCCTAGTATCCAGTCAAAATAAAGTCATCTCCTGAATCCTCATGTTCGTTGACGATGTTAACAATGCTCGGCGCCACGGCGAGCGCAACAACTCGAAGGACAAAGGAGAGGGCCTCGAGGGCCCTACGGATGGTCTGATACAGCGCCCGCTGCTCATTCAGGAAGCCAAGATCATCGGACACCTATGAGCACCTTCGAGAAACTGAGATGGCATGAAACGGTAAGGCCGCGCTTGGGAGCTCTGGTTTATTTCAAACCTGTATTAACATACAAGTGTAATTTACTCGTCATCGGAAACAATGCGTAAAATACAGGCGTAATGAAACCGAGGGCCCGAGGTCTGTAAGTAAAACCGGCGGGTTACGCGTGTAATTTGAGAGACCAGTGTATATTTTACAAGCACTGCTATATGGACGACATTACCAGACGATACATGCACGACGTGCGTATCATGCCATCCATGGGCAAGGCTAAAACAATAGCTAATGTCTGGATTAGCAATCGTCCGAGTGTCCTTCAGCGTTTTTATCGTGTGTGAAGTACTTCCGATATTTTACTAGTCGAAATCGACCAACCAAGCGCCTTTGCCCGAGACCATCTGCTTTAATTTACAAGCGTCAGTTTTACAAGCGGTTTTGGTTGGAAAACGACGATCCAATCACGGCCTAATATCATGAGTTGGTCGGAAGATCATATGGTTTCACGTCTAACCTACCCGACTTGTCGTATAGGCTATGAATGAAACATCAGACGATGAACTTCTTAAGCAGGAAACAACAGAAGAGGATGATCTTCTTAACAAGCAAATCACTGGCATTAGATCGACATGCAAAACAATACAAAGCATTATTCTCAGGAGGCACGGTGAACAGCTCGTGATGCCGCATGCCACAACATTCCAAGCTCAACTTTGCAATCAAACACAAGGTCTGACATTACATAGACAATATTCAGAACAAACTCTTAACACAGGAATATCTCAGGAGAGTAACTATTTACTTCTAAACTGAACACAGGAATAGGAAAAAACACTCGACGCTGCTCACAGCAAGGGCGTCCCACTCAAAAATATCAAATGCATGTCTTCTGGATAACATCAATGAGCAAATTTTGACAAGGTTTTCTAATTCCAGTATATTAAACTAATGTCTTCTTGCTAACATCAATGATTAAACTTTGACAAGCTTTTCCCATTCAAAATATGTAATGCCTATGATCGTGGAGTCCTGTCGTAGCTTCTTGTACTTGCTTGGGCACTTTTTGCCCAGGGCACTCCACGTGTTGTTAAATTGCCAATGGTCTCTGTAGACTAGTCATGTCACCGGTGTCTAATAATACTCTGTAAAGCTTCTCGGTCATTCCTTCTGTAATGTAGCGCAAACAGTGACTGCTTCTTTCTGCAAAGTGGAACGACCAACTGGACCCAGTAATGCAGCAGTTTGCCTTGGACACATTGGCTCCTTTTGTGCAGTTCAACTAAAATCGAAGTCGGAATAAAACCGAGCTTTAATTTTGATATCCCTGTAAGCAACAATAGGTATAAGGGAAACAATTACTGAGAAATAATGGTTGATGACTTGTACTCCCAGAAGAAAAGCATCTACTGATCTACTTTATCTTAATGGGAAACAAAGCAGGAGAGTAGCAATTCTCCATCAGTGTGATTCATTCATATTGACTGAGACATTATCTTAACAATGCCTTGTTTCAACATGTATAAAGAACGACAAAGCAGAAAAGTACCATTCCTAAAACAATGCAACTGATTCATTTTAACAGAGAATTATCTTAACAATACCTTGGTTAAACATGTAGAAAGAACTACAAAGCAGGATAGTACCATTCCTAACAAGTGTTGCAGTTTTGAACTAAGATTCAGTAGTTAATTAATTCGGAGAGTGGCATTGCTTAATTTTACCAGCGGCATTAGATTAACGAAAAGCATAAACAGTTCCAGGGGAGAGTGGGCGCAACAACAGTATGTGCTTCCATCTACTTATAAAGGGGGTGATGCAGAGTTTGTTGTAACAAAGCAACAAGCATCATGTCTGGGTTGGTCCCATTTTTTCACTACTTAATGGGAAAAGACAGCAATACAATAGCTTCAATTCAACATTTATTTAAAACAGTACCAATACAAGTAGCACAAACATCTCAAAGCACACTGCACAATCATGTGGATGAAGGCATGTACTGACCTTTCATGAGACGGACAAGATAAAATACGAATCTGCCAACACGAATAGGAAATCCAATCTCGTTTTGTGCAGTTGCACTGAAATCAAGCAAAGTGTTTCGCGTAGCGAAGCAAAATGTCGCAATAGCAACAAGTTGAATAGATATCCCTGTTTAAACAGAGGCAAAAAAGGAATCAATTACTGGCTAATAAAGGAGGATGAAACATGCGGCCACAAAAATGGTAATCCCGCCAATCCCTAACAAGTGTTGCAGTTTTGAAATAAGATTCAGTAGTTAATTCTGAGAGTGGCATCAATTACTGGCTTATAAAGGGGGTGATGCTGAATTTGTTGTAACAAAGCAACAAGCATCATGTCTGGGTTGGTCCCATTTTTGTTCACTACTTAATGGGAAAAGACAGCAATACAATAGCTTCAATTCAACATTTATTTAAAATAGTACCAAAACAAGTAGCACAACATCTCAAAGCACACTGCACATCATGTGGTTGAGACCAAGATTTGAAACAACTCGCCACGAAGACTGGAAACAAATCTCGATCTCCTTTTGTGCAGTTCCACCAAAATTAAGCAAAGTCACCGGTGTGACATTCAAGTTGAACTGCACAAAACACTCTTAAAACATAAGTGTTTCGAGTAGCGAAGAAAAATGTCGCAATAGCAACAAGTTGAATCGATAGCCCTGTTTTAACAGAGGCAAAAAAGGAAACAATTACTTGCCGATAAAGGAGGATGAAACAAACGGTGACAGAAAGAAGCATCTAACTTATCTTGGATGGAAAACAAAGTAGGACAGTAGCATTTCTAAAACGGTTGCATTGATTCATATTAACAGAGACATTCTCTTGAAACAACATTCGTTAAAAAATGTAAGTTACTTTTAATAGTGGCATTGCTTCAATTTTCCGGCGGCATTCTTAGATTAACAACAGCAAAATAGCTGTATGGGACATGCCAGCACCATGTGCGTCCACACGTATAAACGGGTGATGCAGAGTATGTAGCCAAGCAGCATATATGCGCTGGTCCCATATTTGTTCTCTTTGAACCTTCTTCCTATGTGAGGGCAGCAAATCTAGTCCTGCACAAACTACCCGACCCCCCAGTTTCTTTCCCTTTTCAACAAAGAGATCGGTTCCTTACAGATGTGTGTACTGGGTTACCCCCTTTTTCCCTTTTCGACCTACAAAGCGGCTGGATAGCCAGTCTATACTACTTTCCGCCCCTCCTTTCCTCATTGAACCATGTCCTAGATTCTTGCTC
This sequence comes from Triticum aestivum, assembly GCF_018294505.1. Lineage (NCBI taxonomy): Eukaryota > Viridiplantae > Streptophyta > Magnoliopsida > Poales > Poaceae > Triticum > Triticum aestivum. The sequence goes on from NC_057805.1 coordinate 517,383,696, forward strand.
CAGCCCACCGCACCCTTCTTTCCTCTTTGAACCAAGACCTAGATTCGACTACAGATCGAAAAAGATCCACATGCAGCTAGAGCAACGACGGTTTCAAAGAAACTTATACCTTAGGGTCGCCGGGATGTGGCAAGGCATGCGGCGGGAGGCCGGATCTGCCCACACTACGTACGACAGCGAGGAAGAAGGGGTCGGTGGCCCTCCCGCACAGGCGCTGGGTGAAAGAGAACAGCGCAGCCGGCAGTGAATTGCCTCCCTCGCCGAAGGCGATAGAGTGAACGCTGCACCTCCTCCCCTTCCCGGTGCGACGGGATACGGACGCCTCCTTCACCAGCTATGAGGGGGGAGAGAGAGACAAGAGGCCAACGCAGTCTTGTTTAGATCTGGTGAAGAGAGGGTGAGAGACTGTGAATATAGCAAACCCTAGCAAATGAACGATGAGCCTCCAGCGTGTAACATATATGTAGTGCGCCGAGCGTGTGGAGAGTGCAAACCCTAGCGAACAAGCGCTGAGGCTCCCGCTTATATATATACTACTGTAGTATAGACTGAGCTTCGGTGCCTTCACTGCACCTACTTTTGGCTGTATGACAGGTGAGCCAGCCACATTTTGGGCCCACCTGTCATAAATCCAAAGGCAGGTGCACTAAGTAAATGAAGCTGCGTCCATATAGTACTCTCGTGTATACGACTAATATATAGTGGAGTGGTTTTCTTATTCTCTCCATAATAATCGTTTTAAATTGTGTAAGTACGAAACGAAACTCTTTATTTAATGTACAGTGAAGAAAACTAGTACTACTTCCGATGAACTAACGATCCACACCCACGCGTCCTGGTCGCACTTCCTGTCCTTCACGTGTGGTACACTACCCTCCCTTTAGTGAACAACCACACATGCGCCAAATTATCGGAAACGTGTGAGAGTGTATACAAATAAAGAATTTTAATTTCAATTATCGGAAAGGTTTGAGAGTATTACAAAGTTTGACTTCAGTCAAATCTAATATGCGGAGTAAATAAAAATGGAGGGTTACTACGTCCATCCGGGTTTTTAGTCCACACCATTTTTTAAATCAAAGTTAATAGCTGGACAAATAAAATTACAGGGGAGCTGGAGACAAAGTTGTGAGAAGGCTTAGAAATCAATACAAAAATTATGCTCTTAGTACCAACGTCGATCCTTCTTCGAGGAAACATTTGGTTCATAGCCAATTGTGTGATAAAATTGCACCAACGTGAAAGACGACTGCGTCTCCAATGCAACCAAGGTGAACTGACGAAGGATATCAACTTTGTGCGTAACAAGCAAAGAGCACTAATGGAAGACAGCTTGTTTTTCATTGAAAATCGATCAGCTTCACCAGCCGACGCAACCATGAGGCGCAACCATGAGCATCGATAGGTCATCGTGGTGATGCATCATCCATTTGGCATCAAGTTTGGGTGAGGCACCTATGAAGTTCGACAAATCCTCACTGTGGTCCGTTTCTTCTCAGTAATCAAGCTCGAGGAAGGAAGAACCATGTGGCAGAGGACAGTGAGGCGGAACAACAATGGCCATCCAATTTTGTTCAGTTCCACTAAAACTGAGGAAGACATGCCCGGGTATGGAGACACGCATCGCTGTTTCCAAAAATATAAAAAAAGGGTTAGCAACGACATCTCAATTGTCAATAAGAATTAATGAAAAGTACACCAACAAACAGAAGCATCATAATTATCTTGATGGGAACTAAACCAGGATACCCGAGAAAAAAGCATTTCTTCATTTAACCAGTGATAGTACTACCACCATATGGACAATGACCGCACAACCACCATGTACTTTTTGTCGAAACAACATGTATACCTCCACCGAGGCATAAATCAGGACAACTTTTCGAGTGGCATTTCCTCTATAATAGTACTAGTAGGTGATGTTGGACCAGCCGATGAACCCTAGCTACTATGCATGGGGAGCTGGGGAGTAGTCGCATAGAAGAAAACCCGCACACAGCGACCTGGGAGCTGGACCAGTACAAGAAGTTATACCTCAGGTGGGCGAGATGTCGGCTAGGCGGGCGGGCGGGATCTGCCCACACGACGGTAGCGAACAAGGGCGCGGAGGATCTTCGTCCGCGCTAGCACCGGCTCCGAGAGGACGGTGCGCATCGGCTTCCTCCGTCGCCGATGGCGACAACGTCAACGCTGCACCTCCTCACCTCCCGCAGCGGACGGGATTCGGCCGGATCTATGACCACCGGTGAGGAGAGAGATAGAGTGGACACTGTCATCTTGTTTTGATATGGAGAGGGTGAGAGAGCGAGACGCGAGAAACTCTATCAAACAAGAGGCTATAATGGATTAAAAAATCTCTCCATAGCAGTGGTTTTAAATAGAATACACGTGTTCCCAGAAAAAAGAAACGAAAACTGGCGGACAATTTTTTAAGGGTCTGTCTAGGACACATCTAGATGTGACATAGTTATGTCACATCTAAGTTGATGTCCACTCTGTTTGTGGTCTATTATTTTTTCCTAGTTTTTCTGTTTCTTGTTGCTACATTATATACTTGTGGGAGCTTAGATGTGATATCCTTAAATAACATCTAGATGTGAATTAGACAAACTGATTTTCTAACGTACCAAGAAAGAAAACTCGATCAAAAACACGCCCCCGCTTCCAGGTCTCGAGAGTCGTCGCGCACACACACATAGACATAGACATGCATATCCGTGTTTACGTAAAATTCCATTTCCATCTCCATCTCCAATCATATTTGTCCAACTGGCACATTATTTACATTGTTAATTATATAGGCAGCAATATTAACGTACATCATCTCTTGTTTGCGCACGTCCGGACCGCTGTCACGGCCGGTCCTGACCAACCCGAACCCTCTTCATCACCCGCGCGTGCTTCCCGCCCCAAACGGTCAGTGCCACATTCATGCCCGGCCAGAGCGGACGCGACCCCTCACTAGCGCCGGCATTCAAGCGGCGCGCCGGCCGAGAGAGCGTCGCCCGCGCCGCTTCCGGGTGCACGCGGCTGCTCCGCATTCAAAGGTCGCAATAGCCGGCTACAACATGCATGTAAAAAGTTCTTGGGAGTCCGTGCTACAGCTAGCTGTCCTCCCCCAAATCGTCAATCTCTTCCAGTAGTGCTAGTACTCCATGGCGCGATCCATCGACAAGCAGGCGGGAAAGTTATCGTATACTCGGTTTGCGGTGAGTGGCATGCCGAGCGACCATGTGGGGTCGAGCTGTGGAGGAGGGTGAGACACGAACACGACAGACGTGATTTAAACGTTGGTTTTGCTCGATGGCGCGATCCAACGAAACGAAACGTTGGTTTCTCTCCGTTTCCATTTTTTCTCCGAAAAAAGGGAAACTTTCCACTCCATTTTCATTCCTATTCCAAGGTTGCCCCGTTACAACATTCCATCAAATACAAAGGAAAACTAACATGCATGCTGGTGCATCTCAATGATTCACAGATCATAGCCAATATTTACTTCACAACTAACAAAAAAAGTTGTGAGAGCGTGTACGAAAGAAAAACTACTGATGGGGTCACTACGACTTAAACCCTAAACCGTAAACATGATTTAATTTCCTGGCCAGGTAGAACCTGTCGAAGGAAAGATGGCTGGCACCCTTGGATCATACGATGCTTTTGTGCAGTTCCACTAAAATCGACCTGAGCATCCCTGATGGCAAAGATATTGAAGAAGTGTGATTAGAATAATAGTACTGGCACTAGTTCATGAGACATAAACTCATCACAAGTAGAAGCCAGTAGAAGTAGAGAAAGATCGACATGGAGATGGAGCGACGGCAGTGGAGCAAGCCGGCTCCAAAAGGAAGATGGACTACCTGGGACGTCGGGCTGTAGCTAGAAGGGCGGTTGGGATGCGACATCGGCCCATACCGCGGTGACCCCCGATTGGGACGCACCGACTGTGGGTTTTCTCCCTCGCCGATGTCGACCGCGTCTACGCAGAACATTGTTCCCTTCCCCCAGCTGCGGAATCAGGCCCGTCGTTCTATGCTTGTGAAGAGAGCAACCTAAGCAAGCAGGCTTGTAGCTTAGGCTCCTGCTAGTGTATATATAGTGGTTTTCTTTCTCTCCATATCAACCATTTTATATTGCGTACGTGTCATTCAAGAGTGAAATGATGGTTGCTTCTTCCGACTAACTTACTGTGTGATTTGACTGCTCCTTAGTGGCCCCTACACGTACTCCCCCTACGTGTATGCAACAGTCACACGTACACATGGACGCAAAAACGTGTGCGACGCCCTAATGCATGCATGTCTGAGCACACGACAGAACACACACGGTCATGCTCAAGTGCTCAACCTACACGTGCATGCACACACATACTCAGTCAGGGTGAGCTAGTGACTGTATAAACACCGGAAAATATATATATTGAGCACAGACAGTGTATTTATCTTGTTTGAAATTAAGCCATATTAACCGGAGAGGAGGCAGTATGGACTAGCATTACTTTGCTGTGTCCCGTCAACTTGCCGAACGAGGAGAAGGTTGCAGGACGGGAGAAGCTTGCGCGCGGTGGCTCGCAGGACAAGGAGAAAGTTTTGACTAATGCAAGCTCTCCCTCGCTCAGGCGGTGGACGTGCGATAGTTAATTCGGTGTCAGATTGCCAGAAGCATACACTATACTACTAGTGCTATTATTGTTCGACTTCCCGAATAGGCGAACAGCCAAGCGCAAAGTTTACTAGTACTACTACTATAGTCTATAAAGGTACGTACTATACTAGTACTAGGAACCGGATGGAGGAGCGTCTGCACTCTTATTATAATTTTAAAATGTGATAAAGCAATCTTCAACACATGGTTCTCTTCGAGGGTTCTCGCATGTGATAATGGAAGTTGATTGCATGGAACACTCGCCACAATTCTCGCTTAATTCTGGCTCATATCCTGTTACAAATAGTAGCGCTCGGTAATATTTCCTCTTTTTTTGTTATTCAGCATGTAAACAGGTCAGCAAACCTTGCGGTGCATCTTCGTGCGAACCGTGCTTGCTGCACTTTGAATGTGGCCGAGAGCTGGCTTGATGAAACACCTCGCTTCCTACTTCTTTTTTGCGGGGTACCTCGCTTCCTAGTGACCAGTGTCTTGGCAGATCGTCCTAAGAATGCTTATATATGAATAAAGCTCTCTCATTTACCCGCAAAAAAGATTAAGCCATATTAACCGGAAAGGAGGGAGTATGGACTAGCACTACTTTTTGGTGTGTCCCGTCAACTCGCAGAACGAGGAGAAGCTTGCAGGACAAGGTGAAGCTCGCTTACGCCTTTTGACTAATGCAACCTACCCTCGGTGGACATGCATCAGTCCATTCGGTGTCAGATTGTCAGAGGCATACACTGTAGTACCCAACATGCGGAGTACCATCATTGTTCGACTTCACGAAGAGGCGAAGAGCCAAGCGCAGTAGTACGAGTAGTACTACTACTAGAACCGCATGGTGGAGCGTCTGTACTCTTATTTTTTTTATCTCTGATAAAGTACACGTTTATTCCGGAGAAGGGTGGAAAACGGCAGCCCAACATGTAATGAATGATATCGATCAACCAACCATGCTCGAATATATCTTGGCCTCCGTGCGAGCCCGTCTGTGTGTTCTCGCTCCTCGTCTCTCTCAAGGAACGGCGGGTTGGCTCTTTGCCGTCAATTGAGATCGGTTTGCTCACACTCCTGTCCCACATGTCAGTGATATGCCAAGAGGAGGTGCGTTGACCGACTGGCCATACGCGTACTTGGTTTTGCACCTTCATACTACTCCCTCCGTCACAGTTTACAGGGCGCGCTTCATTATGATGCATTTCTCTCAATGCATTTCCACCACCAGAGAGACTTTAGACGCATTTGGTTTAATGCTCAATTAATTAGGGCGTGGTAACCGCAATCAAGTCCACAATTTTCTCTCCATGTACTGTACTACTACGAAGTGGAGTAAGTGCATGCATGTGTGTACCCGGGGTGGAAGCACTGCATGCATGTGTGTACGCATTATTCCCTCTAGTAATAGACGCCGTGCTATAACTACCAATGCTATTTTTCAGGCCGATCGCTAGTCGCCTTGGTCCCACAGATTTTTTTCTTTTTTCTGAAGCGCGCTGTATAAACAGTGACGGATGGAGTAGTATGAGCGGATTCAAAGAAGAGCGTATTAATGGTTGCTTCTTCAGAGCAACTTACAGTGGGAATGGTGGGGCTTATGATTTGACTGCTCATTACTCACTATTAATGTGGCGCAACGACCGGGCTGAGTCTCCCATGCGGTTGTGCACTACCCCCTCGGTTCTTAAATATACTCCGGAGTATTTGTCTTTCTAGAGATTTCAACGAGTGACTACTCAAATATTTGTCTTTTTAGAGATTTCAAATGGACTGGCACATACGGATGTATATAGACATATTTTAGAGTGTAGATTCACTCATTTTGCTCCGTATGTAGTCACTTGTTGAAATCTCTAGAAACACGAATAGAATATTTCGGAACGGAGGGAGTACACATACGAAGCAAAATGAGTGAATCTACACTCCAAAATATGCCCGTTTGAAATTTGTAAAAAGACAAATATTTAGGAACGAAGGAGTATAATTTTGTGCATGGCACATGGACCCGGATGATGAAGAGGCTTCTAGCAATGCTATCAAGCTTCCGTCATTTGTTTACATAATTGACGTACTATACAAATAATTTTCCAGCGACATGAAATTGTACAATGGTGTGAGCTTTCAGCTTTTGTTTCGCGTGTCTTGCCATCGATGCTCTTTCGGAAACAATAAAAAACTAACTTCCTTGCTAATGCATGTCAATTATTAGCAGATCAGAGCTAATAATTACAGATCAGAGCTAATAATTACATCACAACTGAAGACAGAGTTGTGAGAAGGTGTTAAATTAAAATTGATCCATGCTTTCATTGGCAGCAACGTCCCCCCAGCTCTGTCTAAATCAACAAGGCATGTTGGGGAAAAAGTAGCTGTCTGGAGCATGCAACTTTCCGATCATTTTGTGCAGTTCCACTAAAATAGAGCTGAGCGTCCCTGTTCCAAAGATATTAAGTGTGATTACGATAATAGAGGACTGCTGATGAAACAATAAACACACAAATAGAAGCCGGTCACCTTTGCAGTCTCTCTTAAGACTAATTAGTTGGAGAAGATTAGGCTCGGAGTTGGATGAGGAGGATAGAGCAAAACCAATCTCCCTTTGTGCTGTCGCACTAAAATGTAGAGACGTTGCCTGTGTGACATTTTAGTACAACTGCACAAAACACTCTTAAGAAAAAAGTGATTTGTGCAGTTCACCAAAAGGTCGCAATAGCAACGAGTAGAAAGGAAACAATTACTGGCCAATAATAGTTGATGACACATGCGACGACAAAAAAGAAGCATATTCCTTGTCCTAAGGGAAGATAACAACACGGTTGTGTTTGTCTAAAACGGTGTGAGGACGAGAATGCAATATGGAAAGTACGCCGGACGAGCTACGTTTTGGGCAAAGAACTATGGAAGATCCACATGCAGTGACGTGGGAAGACGGGCAGTGGAGCAAGGCCGGAGGGGATACCTGGAGGTCGTCGGGATGTAACTAGGTGAGCGGCGGCGGGCGGAATCTGCGAGCAGGTGGCGTAGGCCCTGCGGCGCCGGAGCTTGGTCAGAGAGAACGGCGTGTACCGCAGATCGGGACATGCTGCCTCGGCGCCGTCAAATGGAGAAACGATGCACTTCCTCCCTTTTCCCCGGCGGACGGGATGCGGCCGGATCAGTGACCAACGGTGAGAGAGAGAGAGAGGCCACCGCACTCCCTTTCCCCCGGCGGACGGGATGCGGCCGGATCAGTGACCAACGGTGAGAGAGAGAGAGGCCACTGCAGCCTTGTGTGAGATACTCTGAAGAGCGACAAACCAGGCAGGCAGGCTCCATTGTATATAGTGAGCGGACTACCTTTTTCTCCATAAAAATTGTTTTATATTCTGTGTACGTGCCATTGAGCGCTATAACTTTATTTAAAAATAACGCGGCAACGCGTCAAGTCGAACTTTGTTTCGTGCACGCGTGGTACACGACCTCCCTAGGTAAACAACCGCTACAGGCGTTCAAATTAGCACGTGGGCTGCCATTTCGTAAAGAAATGAGCTCCACCGTGTACCCGCGCGGGTGTGGCTGGGCACGAAGCGTGAGTACGTGCACGGTGCACCTATTCTCTTCTTGTATACGTACACCACCTACGTGGGGTTGTGTGAGAGAGATACAAACCTAGAGAGATATAGTGTGTGGGTTCTTGAGAGTTTTGGGGGGGGGTCAATCAAAAAATGTAACATATGCAATGTGTGTGAAATAGAGTCCTGGATATAACATATATATAGAGGGGGCGATCCACGAGAAGAGAGTGGAGGTATCATCGGCTTGAGGTGTCCATAGAATCGAAGAGAGGGATGATGTGTGTGTGTGTGTGCACGCGCGATTGATAAAGAGTGCCATCAAATTTGTGTGTGCCCACGTCAAAGATATAGAGTGGCTGGCCTACTGGCACGTGAGATGGGACATGTGCAGTTTGTCTCTGTAGCATGGATACCTACCTGCAGCGCTCGACTATCGGTGTGTGGTGGGGGAAGAGGGAGGCCCAATTAACTATAGAGGTACAATGGCTGGTATATGTGTGGAGGAGGAGAAAGGCCTACCTCATGTATTAAGGAGATCGATCTGCCTCATGTATTAAGGGAGATCGATCGGCATCCATGCATATGTGCAGGAGAGGAATAAGGTTGGGAGAGAGACAGAGCTAGAGTGTTGGAGGGGGTGGTAGTGGAGTTGCTTCTAACAAATGGTGGGATAGGCTTGCTAGACAAACGGAGGGCACGCCCGCAATATCAATAAGAGAGGAGATGGTTGCTTGTTGTCTGTGCACGTGCATGTGAGAGACGGGTCAGGAGGCATGCACGAATGATGAGGGGGGACGATGTGGCTGTGGTAAGCAGACGTAACTACATAGGAAGATCAATCGCCCTTTGTTAGAGAAAGGAGAGACATAACTTGTGAGGTACGTCGATCGATGGGGGTGTAGTTAAAGTTGATCTAGGTATATGTTGGGAGATCGATCAGTACACATGCATGTGTGTGTTAGAAGCAAATGAGGCACGAGGAGAAGGATAGAGAGAGAGGGATGCATGTAGGAGGTGGTACGAGAGGCATACTATATCGAGGGGGGAGGAGTGTGCGAGTACGAGAACGATGAAAAGAGGGGTGGGAGTGAGGCATGGACGGTGACAAGAGAAGAGGGGAAGCTTGTGTTTGTGCTAGGCACACCTGGCTAGAGAGGCATATCGATCGATGTGTTCCGTAAGAAGGAGCTGGGGGGCCTACACACACCGTGGGTGAACGACCTAAAGTCAAAAGACGAATTTGCGCGATGGAGCTAGAGAATGTTGAGGGAGGGTGAGAGGGATGCGGGCGTGTGCATGCACAAAAGAAAGTTAGCACTAGCTACAAAGATAAGAGGGTTTTGTGGGTGTAAAAGATGAATAGAGATCATATATACTTCATTGTAAAAAGCGAATTCGGATATTTGAAGAATTTATCATAGTGTTTCAAACCGACGCATGTGTGAATATATATAACGGTGATACACATGGTGTGGTTATGAACATGTTATACTACATTTAATATATTTTATCTCTACTCTTATAAAAAACAGAGTTGTTGATGATGGTGTGCCTGCCATCCTGCATTATAGGCCGTCCGATTTATATCTGGCGGATAGCAAGGAAACTATGATGGTTGAAGTTGGCAACAATCATGATTGTAGATTCTTATTGAAATAGAGAAACGAATTCAAATTTAGTTCGAATTGCAGCGGTAGTATAGACATTTGGAATGCACTAAAATGTTGGTATGAGTAGGTTACATGCATTATACAGCAAGTGAAAAAATTTAATCGGACATAACATGGATTCATACTCCCTCCTTCCATCTATATAGGGCGTAATGAGATTTTTAAGACCGCCTTCGACTATTGACAAGATTAATAGTACATGACATGCACAATGTGAAAATTATATCATTGAAAGAACCTTTCACAGACGAATTTAACGGTGTGCTTTGTGTAAGTTGCATGTCATATATCATTGCTCTAATATTTGGTCAAAGTTAGCATCGAAAAACGCATTAGGCCCTATATAGATGGAAGGAGGGAGTAGCTTTGAATAGCATTTGTATAGTAAAATGGGGCAAGACTCTCTCTTTGTGTGGTGTGAATAGTTTTATTTTTTTCGTTTTCTTTTTGGTTGAGGGAAGTGCGAATTGATTTGGTACGTACAAGTACAATATTACTACACGTTAGTCTTGTCCCTAAAATTCAACCCGCGTCTTGTTATATCCCGAAAATTCAGATATCGTGCTCCCAAAACTGGCGCCTTCACAACCCGCGCCTTGCTATCCCGAAATTACAACGAGCGCAAAAACTCCCTCCAGCTGCCAAATCCTGACACGCGAAATCCCCCTTCTAACCCTGAGCCGAAAGGGCCGCTAGTTCAAATCGGTGGGGGGTACTTTTGTAACACACCCTACATTTTGGACAAGCGCGTCCCTAAGTCATGCTTCACCCCTCCCATCGCCCCCTTTTCGCCATTCGAAATCCCAGGCCGCCATAACGTCTCCGCTCCAGCCGCGAAACCCCACCCTCCTCCGTCCGCCACGTCACCGCTGCCCAGCCGGAGCCTCTTCCCTGATGACGTCGTCCACCGCAACAGCTCGACGTCCCTCGTCCACCTCCCCGGATGAGGATCCGTCGTCCATCTCGCCGTCCCGCCGGTTCAGCCGCCCCGTCCTCCACCTCCAAGGAGCTGCTCCCACGATCGCCTCGTCTATCGCGGCTGCTCCATCCCCACATCGCCGCCTTAACCTGCTCCACCGGAACCGCAGCATCCTCACCGACTCCTCGGACGAAGCCGAGGCCTACTCGGCGCCACCAAAGAGGTTGTACACTCATCGCATCGCACCTTCTCCTTAACTCGACCTCCCGGCGCCGACGGTGCTCCATCCCGCACCCCCATGGAGCGGCTACCTTGAAGCCGGCGCCGCGGGCGACATCTCCACGGCGGCTCTCCCCCAGTGCGAGGCCCCTTCGGCGGCGGCGTCCATACCAGCCGGATCTGCTGCTGCTGCTCCGGCTCTCGCTCGTGCTGCTGCTCCGGCTCTCGCTCGTGCTGCTGCTGCTGCTCCGGCTCTCGCTCGATCGCTCGCTCGCCCAGCTGCTGCTGCTGCTCTCCCCCTTGCTCGTGCTGCTGCTCTGCTCCGATTAAGCCACACTTCAGTCGACTGAGTCGACTCTTGGGTCAGTCAATTTTCAGGGGTTGGGGGGGGCTCGCCAGAGTTAAGGAAGAACCACCCGCAGCGGGGACGGGGGCTCGCCGGAGAGGTACCCCACTATCTATCTTAGGGTTCAGGGTGGGGGCGGGGGCCTAGAGGGCTGGCCGGGGCGGCGGTGGCGAGTTGTTTCGGGGTGGCGAGGCGGCGCTGGGGCTGGCGGTTCGGCCGGTGGTGGCTGGCGGCTCAGGGGGGTGCAGGTTGAAGATGAACTGCAGGCCCTCCCTAAACTACATGTCAAGTGCCTCTCTACTACCATTGCGTTCAGTTTCGACAGTAGCATTCAGATTCCACAGTAAATTTCAGTTTCGACAGTTAAGTTCAGAGTCAACAGTTTTTACCTCATCTGTTGTAGTCAGGTGGTTTTTGGTGATGTTAATTTTACATCCATTTTACATCATCTATTAGAGATGCTATTAGAATCCCACTTGAGATTGACGATGTCTGTCTTGTGCTGCTTCAGCCTTGACGTCTTACGGCTCACCGGAGCTGCTCCAACGACAAAACGATCCATCACAACAGAGCAGTGCCCTGGACGCCGTCTACAGTTTCCTCAGATCTCCCTCCACACCTCCGACAGCCACCTCTGCCTCAACTGCTTCAGCGACCAACCCAATGATGCTGAGGTCGACACGGCTACGGCAAAGAGGTTGTACACTTGTTGCATCACTTATTACTATACATTCACGTCGATCCATTAGGGCTATTTTGGTTCAACGGAAAAACGTCGATCCACTGGTTGTTACCATCACACTAAATTTCTGCATGCTCTCCTTACATAATATCACCATATTTTTTCGTATGCATGTCAGATATTGTACACAGTCATGCTGAACATGTAGAGAAAAAGAGAACAGTTTTGCGCGGCAATACAATGTCATGCAAACATCGCTCCATGGTGGGTTCAATGGCAAACCCTCCCCACCCCTCTCCAGATTGTAATCCAGAGGAAGATATCTGTTCTGAGGTGGATTCAGACGCCACTGACCACTCCTATTTACCCCCCAAGGTGTTTGCTCTACCTTGGTATGATGATTTTAGTCATATCATGCATATGTTGCCTTGCAGTGCCTACTTTTGACATCATATATGTCATCTGCTTAGTTTAGACATGTCCTATAATGCCACCTGTTTAGTTTCTATATCATATATGGGAATTATGCAGTCTCATGTCTTTTAGCCAGCCATAATATATGTGAAATGTGCAATGCCATCCTGTTTAACCAGGCATCATATATTTGAATGATATCTTGCCCATCCTTTTCTTCATTACATTTCTATTTGTCGACAATGTTTGTACATTAAACTACTCTTCCTGTGAATCAGCCATTTGGGTCGGAGATGGAAAAATCTAGAGTGAAAACAAGGCCTTCAGAGCAGACAGTGCTACCTGTCGAAGCAGTTCTCTTGTTGGGTCCCGATAGCTCCTCAGAGATGGATTCAGAGACAGATGACCAGTCCTATTCCCCAACTGAGGTGTATGCTCTAACTTGGCACGGTTATACTGCTCATATCATGCATACGGTGTCTTGCATTGCATAGTTTAGACATCATATACACAATATTCAACACCATGTTCTTAGTTCAGACATCATATCGAATGCCCTCTGTTTAGCATATAAATCACATATGTGAATTAAATGATGCGATCCTGATTACTTAGATAACATGTAGGTGAATTATGTCATGCGATCCTGTTTAGTTATTCATCATATCTTTGAATTATGTTATGCTATGCTATCTAGTTTAGATAGACATCATATATGTGAAATTATGTCATGCTATCCGTTTTAGTTAAACAATATACATGTCAACTATTTCATGCCCTCTTTTTTCCACACTATCTATTGCATCTGTCTCTCATACAATCTCTGTACATTCAACTATGTTTCCTGTTTATCAGCCATTTGAATTGGAGCGGGTGATGCCAGTATCTAGCGGAATAAAAACACGGTCTTCAAATAAAACAGTGCTACCTCTTGGTGGAGATAGCACCCCGGTTGTACATGCACAAGAACCAGCCCTACCACACATAACCCAAACTCTCGCAGATTGTACCCCTACTGCGATGGACAGAGAACCAGCTTCACCCATTCTAACCCCAACCCTAGCCGATAGTAACCCAGTTCCTGTTGACACAGCACCATCTCCACCACAGAGCTCCCAAACAAGAGCAGTTAGTAAGGCAGCTCCAGTGCCCAAAGGGCCAGTACTATCACGGCGAACACCAACTCCACTAGTTAGTACGCCTATTCCTGTGGAGGAAGCACAACCAGCTAGTCGTAGTTTAGCATCTGTCGCATTTGATGTTGTTAAATCTTATGTGCGTATCTTCCCATCTTGGAAATATTATACTGGAGATGAAGGAAAATGCCAGTTGCAGATGTTTGTCCAGGAGTTATGTGTAAGTAATGTTATTCATGGCAATTATTTTGCTTCGTCCCATACATCCTACCTCCATGATGGTTATAATACAGCAAATTTTCCCATTTTTCTCTATAGAGAACGACCGATTTGGAAACTCAGGATGAGGTAACCTGTGCTAATACCTCTGCTATCTTCAAGAATGCTTGGTGGCAGTATCAGAATTACCTGAAGAAAACGTACTTCACCGGCAAAGAAACTCATCAAATTCCCTTACGTTCTCCTGAGACACATTTACTGGACGATGACTGGGAACGCCTTGTTCTGTACTGGTCCCGAACCAAGAATGTGGTAAGGTCTATGAGCTCATTTTCTATTTTTAAGTATTATATTCTTGCGTCTTACTGTACTATGTTCATGTAGAACAAGTGCCTAAACCTGAAGAACAACTGTTCTAATTTAAGATTCCATTGCTATCATAGTTCAAAAAGCGCTAGGCGTTAATTGTAGGTTTTGCCACCGCCTTGCGCTTTACTGACCAAAGCGCATGCTTATGCGCAGTTATGCATAGATTATGCGTAGTTATGCGCAATGCGTTTTGCCAATGCCTAGAGCCTAGGCGCGCTTAAGCGCTCGCTTAGGCGGGCCTTTTTTAACTATGATTGCTTTGCTCTTGTATCACTGTATTTACTCATACAAACTTATTTTTAAATTGAAGGATCCAATCGAAACTCCAATGGCACAGCAGGTATGTTCACGCATGTTTCTTTAACAGGTTTGCTCTTATCAATAGCTCTGTTGATTTCAATTTCAATTGTGTATACAATTGACTTTCATATCATGCACATTACTAGCATCACAACAGAGCCAATAGTGTTGTTGTACATGTAGACCCGTGGTACCCATCTGAAATCTTGTTGTGCCGCGTAGTTTCCCACGCTTTGTATTCTTTCACTGCTGCTTTGTCTTGAACTGATATGATTTGAACCGTGTCTCTATTTTGATTTGGCAAGACAATGAAGTGACCGTAGGACATAGATATATGTTTGTTTGATGCTTTTATTATGTACTAGTACTTGGCAATAGAAGACTTGGTAGTTTAATCATGTCCACCTTACTAATGAACTGGTTCACCGAAATGAGTTTCATATACTAGTACATGCTAAACTTGTTATGTGTCTGCTTGTTTCTTCTTTTAGAATGCTGACAGAATATTGGGGAAGAGTGCCTTATTAAGAAATGGTAAAGGAAGTAATGTAGATAAGGTTCAGGATAGTGACACCTCCTTGTTGGTCTCCAACAAAGCTGATAAAACAGCTAAGGAAGACTATCTTGAAGACAGCGAGACAACCCCAAAGTTCTCTCTTGGTTTAGTGTTTGAGTTACTGGCCACTACCGCTTGCACAAGCTATTCAAACTCACTGTCTGAATCAGTTCGGTTTCTTGAGTCTCAACTACAAGCTGAAAGACATCGATCAGCTGTGCTGCGACAAGCGGAAGGACTGCGGAAGTCCCTGGAGCATTCAGATGCATACTTTCTGGTGCAACAGCAAGCGTTGGAGGATTTTAGCGCCAAACAGGACAAAGCTAATCAGCTTGCTAAGCTTATTGCCAGCATGGTGGATACCCAAGATAACGTTTCTTGAGCTCTTCTGAAGTTGTTTCAGTTATGCTCTTGTTTTGCTGCCGCGTTTATTTGCACTGGTGGCCAATTTTAACGGCCAGTGTATGTAATGTGCTGCTTTGTTCCCTATATTTGCACTGGTGGCGAACTTTGATGCCTAGTGGATGTAATATGTGTAATAGCGGTAATAGGCTAGCGTTAATTGCTTGCTTATTTATTTCCTTATTGTCTTGTTTAGTTGTTTGCTTGTAGTCACTGCAGTTCTTTTTCTGTTTCTTTCTAGTGGCCATAGTAGCCTATTTTTGGTAACTAGGCCAAAATAATCATGGCAACACACGGACTGTTGTAACCATGGGCCTCCTGCAGGCCGTATGATCCATGGGCCTTCGTCCGGCCATAGGATCCATCGGCCTTCTATACGGGCCTTAGGGTCCATGGGCCTTCTACGGGCCGTAGGGTCCATGGGCCTTCTATGGGCCGTACGATCCATGGGCCTTCTACGGGCCGTACTATCCATGGGCCTCATACGGGCCGTAGGATCCATGGGCCTTCTACGGGGCGTATCATCATTTCGCCAATCATGGGCCGTACTATTCGTGGACCATAACGGGCCGTTAATAGGCCGTATTTGATAACTCTATGAAAACAGCCCAACGGGTTTTTTGACATGAAAATGGCCCAACGTATTAACGGTCCGCAAACGGGCCGACTGTAACGACGGGCTGAATTTGGCCCACAAGCAGAAAATGACAGTAACGGCCGTATGTAACCGAATGCTGCAAATGAGCCCAAGAATCAATGGGCCCTGAGAAGGCCGAAAGATAACTTGGGCTGGAAACGGCCCAATGGAATAACGGGCCGTTAATGGGTATAAAGTGATACACTGTTCATTACGGGCCAGTTTCACCACGGGCCGTTGATGGGCCAAGAGTTACAAAGGTCCTCATATGGGCCGAAAGAAGTCATGGGCCACACATGGGCCGGAAGTTAAAATGGGCTGAATCATATTGGACGGCCCAGATGACGCTACTAGGCCTAATTCGGATAGACCGTAACGGGCCCTGGGTTAGCGGGCTGTAAATGGGCTATATGCGAACAGGCCGTTAACAGGCTTTCCTTGGGCCGGCCCGCCACCTTTTGACCAAGTCAAACGGGCCGGCCTTTTCACAGGAATGGGCCTCTGTTGGGCCGTGCCACGTGTCGCCGTATCATAGGCGCCTTCGGTCCAATGAGCGGATGACATCTGTCCCAACGGTGAGCCGACACGTGTTTCCTCCAGCCAATGATGATTTTACACGTGGAAAATCCCCATTGGTCGGGGCTGTTAACGGGTTATCGGATCCAAAACCCAACCCGATAGCTTAACGGCGTTCCGTTACGGTGGATGCCACGTGTCGGTCACCCTTGACGAAAGCACTTCTGTGACACGCGATTTATCGTCATGGAAGTGGACACTTCCGTGATGATAATTTTGGTAATGTCATGGAACACTTCTACGACAGCACAGGTATGACTATCTTGATTCTGTCATAAAATCGTCATGGATGTAGATGCATGACAAAAAACGCGACCTACTGTGACAAACACGTATCATCATGGAAGTGTATTTTTTGTAGTGACTGTCTCCGGCCACGGACTCTGAGCCGCCTGCGTTCGTGCCTATCGAATCCGATTGGGCGCCGATCATCGAGTTTACCTCCGCGGATATCTTTCAGCACTCGCCTTTCGGCGACGTGCTAAATTCATTAAGGTCTCTCTCCTTGTCAGGAGAACCTTGGCCGAACTATGTCTGGCTAGAATGGGATGCGGACGACGAAGAAATTCGCTGCCCACCCACCACCCACTTAGTAGCCATTGTCGACGATTTAACCGACATGCTTGACTTCAACTCTGAAGACATTGACGGTATGGACGACGATGCAGGAGACGAACAGGAACCACCGCCCACAGGGCGTTGGACCGCCACATCATCATATGATATATATATATATATGGTGGATACCCCCAAAGAAGGCAATGGCGACAAGACAGCGGAGGATGACCCCTCCAAGAAGCAACCCAAGCATCGACGTCAGCGGCGCCGCTCTAAGTCCCGCCATAGCAAAAGCGGTGATACCGGCACAAGAGACAATAGCACTCCGGATAGTGCCGAAGACGACAACAATCCCCTCCAGCACGATTTAGAGCGGGAGGGTGAACAAGCTAGCCCTCAAGAACAGGCAGCAGATGGAGAAACGGAGGATGACAATTACATACCTCTCTCCGAAGACGAGGTGAGCCTCGACGACGAAGAATTTATCGTGCCTAAGGATCCCATCGAGCAGGAGCGCTTCAAGCGCCGGCTTATAGCCACAGCAAATAGCTTGAAGAAAAAGCAACAACAGCTTCGAGCTGATCAAGATTTGCTAGCAGACAGATGGACCGAAGTCCTTGCGGCCGAGGAATACGAACTCGAACGCCCCTCCAAGAGTTACCCAAAGCACAGGTCACTACCCCGACTCGAGGAGGAAGCATTGAAACCTACATCACCAGCGTACGATGCGGCTGACCGGCCACCTCGTGGCCGAGACAGAGAGGCGTTTTAGCCTGAAGTTCAGCCTGCACCCCGCCGCCACTTAAACAAAAATACCAAGGCCTGGGGCAACACGCGGGACCTGCGAGACGTATTGGAAAGCAGGGCAAAACATGCAAGATCAATATACGGGTCACAGGGGTGCGCACCAATACGGGACGATGACAGTCACACCGGATACACTAAAAGTAAATCCGGTCGGGCCGACTACAGCAGACAAGACTCATATGAACTGCGTCGTGATATAGCCCGGCACAGAGGCGCCGCACACCCCCTATGCTTCACTGATGAAGTTATGGATCACGAATTCCCGGAGGATTTTAAACCCGTAAATATCGAATCGTATGATGGTACAACAAATCCCGCGGTATGGATTGAGCATTTCCTCCTCCACATCCACATGGCTCGCGGTGATGATCTACATGCCATCAAGTACCTCCCACTAAAACTCAAAGGACCAGCTCGACATTGGCTGAATAGCTTGCCAGCAGACTCCGTCGGCAGTTGGGAGGATTTGGAGATGCATTCCTTGACAACTTCCAGGGCACTTATGTGCGACCACCGGATGCTGACGACTTGAGCCATATAACTCAGCAGCCAGGGGAATCGGCCAAGCAATTCTGGACACGGTTCCTAACTAAGAAAAACCAAACTGTCGACTATCCGGATGCAGAGGCCTTAGCGGCATTCAAGCATAACATCCGTGACGAGTGGCTCGCCCGGCACCTCGGCCAGGAGAAGCCGAAGTCTATGGCAGCCCTCACGACACTCATGACCCGCTTTTGCGCGGGCGAGGATAGCTGGTTGGCTCGCAGCAACAACACATCAAGGAATCTGGGCACTTCAGATACTAAACATGCTAACGGCAGACCATGTTTTAACAGACACAAGCGCCGCAACAACGGCGATAACACCGAAGATACGGCAGTCAATGCCGGATTCAGAGGCTCTAGATCCGGTCAGCGGAAAAAGCCATTCAAAAGAAGTACTCCGGGCCCGTCCAGTTTGGATCGCATACTTGATCGCTCGTGTTAAATCCACGGCACCCCCGATAAGCCACCCAATCACACCAACAAAGAATGTTGGGTGTTCAAGCAGGACGGCAAGTTTAATGCCGAAAACAAGGACAAGGGGTTGCATAGTGATGACGAGGAGGAGCCCCGGCCGCCGAGTACGGGAGGACAGAAGAGGTTCCCCCCACAAGTGAAGACGGTGAACATGATATACACAACCCACATTCCCAAGAGGGAACGGAAGCGTGCACTAAGGGACGTCTATGCGATGGAGCCTGTCGCCCCAAAGTTCAACCCATAGTCCTCTTGTCCGATCACCTTCGATCGCAGGGACCACCCCACTAGTATCCGTCATGGCGGATCCGCCGCATTGGTCCTAGACCCCATCATTGACGGATTTCATCTCACTCGAGTCCTTATGGACGGCGGCAACAGCCTGAACCTGCTCTATCAGGATATAATGCGCAAAATGGGTATAGATCCCTCGAGGATCAAACCCACCAAAACCACCTTTAAGGGCGTCATCCCAGGTGTAGAGGCCCATTGTACGGGCTCAATCACACTGGAAGTGGTCTTCAGATCTCCGGACAACTTCCGAAGCGAGGAGTTAATCTTCGATATCGTCCCGTTCCGCAGTGGCTATCACGCATTACTCGGGCGAACCGCATTTGCAAAATTCAATGCGGTACCGCATTACGCGTACCTCAAGCTCAAGATGCCAGGACCTAGGGGGGTCATAACAGTCAATGGAAACACAGAACGCTCGCTCCGCACGGAGGAGCACACTACGGCCCTCGCAGCAGAAGCACAAAGCAGCCTTTTAAGGCAAACCGCCAATTCGGCGATACAGCCCCCGGACACCGTCAAGCGAGTCCGGAGTAACCTGCAACAGGATCGCCTGGCACGTTCAGAGCTCGCCTAGCAATTCGGCCCCCGTCCTAGTCCCAGTCAAGCGACGAAATCCGTGCCGCACGTACATAATTACGCATTGAAAATACCATGGGCATAGGTGGGGGCACGATCAGGGCACGTCCCGCAATGCGGCTCAACCGCCCTAGGGGCTGCATACCTTTATCATTTTTTCTCTTTCAGGACCTTACTCTCTGGAAGCCCTTTCCGGCAGTATGATTGCCGGACACATTACGGGAAGGAACAACCAAGGAGGCAAGAAGCTAAGTCGTACAAGGGAACCCTCGGGTGGTCTCTAATAACAATCGACATACCCGTTTTTTAATACCCATACGCAGCCTGCCCTTGGATAGGACATGTCAAATAGTCCTATTTTTTGCTTATTGCACTACTTGTATCAGTACGCTTCGACGTATTATCTAAATAACAATGCATAGCATTAGTCTATTATTGCATTATCCATCCTTTTTCTTATATGTTTATTTACGACAATTTGCACCCGTACATTCTGGTACGACCATTACGCCAGGGGCTTTCGTATACCCCATAATACGGCATGAGAAGTCCGAACACTTTCGACAGTGCGGCACCCCGAACTTATAGCATTATATGCATCAGCTCCGAATCATGTCTTGGGTCAATAGTTGGGTTTGCCCGGCTCCCATGTTTTGGTACCTTACGTTCCGCTATATCGGCTAAGGTAGTGTTGGGAGAACTACTGCGATTGTGTCCCGGTTCTTCCGGATGAGCACCTCAGTAGAGAAAGCCGAAAACTGACTGTCATGATAAGGCGAGAGCTGGTCGCTGTTCGAGAGGTCTCAAGTCCTTAAAGACTTCTTCCGCTTCGGGCGAGGAGTCGGCCTTGCCTGGCTTAGGCGTATATAGCACCCCAAATTCGGCCTTCCGAATACTAGGGGCTTCGCCAAAATTTAAAATTGTAGACTTCTATGGCTAAGTGAGAGTGATAAAGCCTTATAGTCCGATTGCCTGGTTCGTTATGCTGAACACCTCCCTCGAAGGACCCAAAATTGGGATAAAGAGTGCTCAGGTTTATCCCGAACACCTCAGTACTAGTTACATGGGGGCAGAAGCCGACGACTGGCCAACTCTCAGATTTTATAAACGGCCGCACGGAAGGTGATATTTTAAATTCAAAAAGTGTTGCATAGCGCAAATGAACCAGTTTCACATTACAGGATCACATGAGCACGTTCATTCAAAAATTACATCTTTAGCACATTCCTCCGCCACAAGGCGAGAACCCTTCAGGACACTGTCATAATACATCTCGGGGCGGCGATGCTCCTTGCCCTCCGGCGGCCCCTCCTTCACCAGCTTCACGGCGTCCGGCTTTGCCCAGTGCACCTTCGCCCGGGTAAACGCCCTGCACGCACCCTCGATGCAGACGGACCGCTTTATGACTTCAAGTCATGGGCAGGCATCTACAAGCTGCCTCACCAGACCGAAGTAGCTGTCAGGCAGGGGATCGCCAGGCCACATCCGGACTATAAGACCCTTCATGGCCTATTCGGCTGCCTTGTGAAGCTCGACCAGTTGCTTCAGCTGGTCACTCACGGGCATTGGGTGTTCGGTCCCAGTATACTGAGACCAGAACAACTTTTCCGTCGAGCTCCCCTCCTCAGCTCGGTAAAACTCCGCGGCACCCAACACACTGTGGGGAAGATCTGCGAACGCTCCTGGAGAGCTCCGAACTCGGGTAAGTAAAAGGAAAGTTTCCTTTACGTGCTTGCTTTGCATAATGAATGCCTTACCCGCCGCCACTTTCTTCACCACATCAATCTCCTAGAGGGCCTTGTGGGCTTCAACCTTGGCGTTTTGTGCGCTTTCGAGGGCCTTCGCAAGCTCGGACTCTCGCGTCTTAGAGTCAAGCTCCAAGGACTCGTGTTTTTTGGCAAGAGCCTGGAGCTCTTGCTGCACCTCGCCTACCTGGGCTTCTTGCTTTTCTCGCTCGATGCGCTCCTTGGCCGCTTTGTCTTTGGCCTCGGACAGCGCCTTCTTCAGGGTCGCCACTTCGGTCATGGCCCCTGGCAAATTCAAGATGATCCTATTATTTTACAACCAAATTTCTTTTTAATATATAAACAAGGTATTGCTTACCTTTGCTCTCCTCGAGCTGCCTCTTGGCAAGGCCGTGCTCTTCCTCGGACCGCTCAAGGTCCTGCTTCAGTGCAGCGACCTCCACAGTAGGTGCGGTGGCGACCAGCAGTGAAGCCTGCATATGCACATAGACATATTCTGATTAGACTCTTGAGTCATTATTTGATCCTCTATTCGGCCTTTCTTCGCGAACGCCAACAGAGCATCAGAGGCTACTCTCTATGCGGTAATATTTTCCTATATTTTGATTACTTACCTGAAAGCCTGTTAGGAGGCTCGCACAAGCTTCAGTTAGTCCGTTTTTGGCGGACTGAACCTTCTCGATCACCGCACTCATGATAGTGCGGTGCTCTTCGTCGATGGAAGCGCCGCGAAGCACTTCCAGTAAGTTGTCCGGTGCCTCTGGATGGACAGAGGGCACCGGCACGGGCGGCTTGCCCCTCTTAACGGGGGGTCGCCTGCTGGAGTCCGGAACCACCGGAGGTTCCGGCACAGTGTTCGGCTGGGGGCCGAACTTGGAGCCCATGGGAGTCTTGCTCCCTTTGCGCCCAGGGTCCGGAAGGTCGCCTCGAGGCGCCTCCAGGACTACCTCCCCTCGGATCGGTGCCCTTTGAGACAGCACCTCGACGTTGTCCGTAGGGCGAGGGGTGGAGGCGGTCAGAAGTGAATCGCTATTCATATCCGACGGGTCCAAAGAACCATCCGACGAAGATACGTCGATATGGGCTCGGGACGGACTGCATAATCATGTTCGGCGTAAAGAGAAGCAGTGCAATAAAACATACCATGAATTACTATGGTATCCGGATACTTACGACTTCGCCAGGGGCTTGTCCCTGGGTAACCACTCGTCGTCGCTGTAGGCGGCCGTCGTGGAGCAGTCCGGAAGGAGGGTCCTTCCCTTCTTGGACCCTTCGGCCTCCCCGGTTGGGGCGGCCTTCCTTTTCTTGTCTCCCCCGGCTGGGGGGGGGAGAACTTTCCTCTTCCTCCTCCTCGTTTTCGTGGGAGGAGTGCGCCTTGGAGTTATCGGACAATGAGTCCGATATAACCCTGCGCCGGAGACCCTTTCGGGTCCCCGTGGCCTTCTTCTTGGCCTTCTTCACCGGCACCTCGTAAGGCGCCGGATCCAGCATCTCCGTTAGGAGAGCATCTGCAGGATCTTCGGGCAGGGGGGCTGGGCAATCGATCTACTCCGCTGTCTCTACCCAATCATGTTAATGGCATGGAAGCTTAGATCCCGCACATGATTAAACTGGGGCAAATAAATATCCTGTGAGATATAAAAACTTACCGGATTGGCATGGCGCTTTGCGCTGAGTCCGCGGTCCTCGGTAAGGGAAGGAGGTACCTCGGCGCCCTTGAACAGCACCTTCCAAACGTCCTTGTGTGTCGTGTCAAAGAGCTCTCGCAGCGTCTGGTGCTCGGCCGGGTCAAACTCCCACAAATTGAATGCCCGTCGTTGACACGGGAGGATCCGGTGGAAGAGCATGACCTGGACCACGTTGACAAGCTTGATTTTCTTGCTCATCATGTTTTTGATGCATTTCTGGAGTCCGGTCAGCTCCACCGATGAACCCCAGGACAGGCCCTTCTCTTTCCAGGAGGTGAGCCGCGTGGGGATTCCGGATCGGAATTCGGGGGCCGCCACCTAGTTGGTGTCGCGCGGCTCGGTGATGTAGAACCACCCCGATTGCCACCACTTTATGGTCTCCACATAGGAGCCTTCAAGCCAGGTGACGTTAGGCATTTTGCCCACCATGGCGCCTCCGCACTCCGCTTGCCGGCCGACCACCACCTTCGGTTTGACATTGAAGGTCTTCAGCCACAGGCCGAAGTGGGGCCTGATGCGGAGGAAGGCCTCGCACACGACGATAAACGACGAGATGTTGAGGATAAAATTGGGGGCCAGATCGTGAAAATCCAGCCCGTAGTAGAACATGAGCCCGCGGACGAACGGGTGGAGGGGAAATCCCAGTCTGCGGACGAAGTGGGTAAGGAAAACCACCCTCTCATGGGGTTCGGGCGTGGGGATGATCTGCCCCGCATCTGGCAGCCAGTGTGCGATGTCCGCAGCCAGATATCCGGCTCCCCGTAGCTTTGTGACATCCTCCTCCGTGACGGAGGAGACCATCCACTTGCCTCCTGCTCCGGACATGCTTGGAGTGGTTTGATGGGAAGAGCGCAGACTTGGGTGCTGGAGCTCGAGTGTGCAAGAATGGATGAGCAAGGAGGAAGAAGGCGTGGGTAAAAAGAGGAATCCTTGTCCCTTTATAAGGGCATACGCCTCCCCACCTGCCTAGTAAAACTCGCTTATTCCCCAAGCGCCATAATTGATGGCGCGATTGGGCTACCCACATCCGTATTGATGAGAATCCCATGATAAGGGGACACGATCTCTGCTTCGACAAGACGTGCCAAGAAAACCGCCTCGCAATGCGTGCAGTGGCTGGTTGAGAAAAACGGTTCGAATAATGACCGGGCCATGGTATGATGTCAGGCTGTCAAACGTGTCAGCAGATTAGATGTGTGGAAATATTGTTCTCTCTACGGTGGTATGTGGAATTTGTTTTGCAGAGCTGGACACTATCCTTGTGTTCAAGATCTTCTATGGAGTATTCGGAGGAGGAACCCGCCTTGCAATGCCGAAGACAATCTGCGTGCCGGACTCATCGTCATTGAAGCCTGGTTCAGGGGCTACTGAGGGAGTCCTGGATTAGGGGGTCTCCGGACAGCCGGACTATAGACTTTGGCCGGACTGTTGGACTATGAAGATACAAGATTGAAGACTTCGTCCCGTGTCCGGATGGGACTCTCCTCGGCGTGGAAGGCAAGCTTGGCGATACGGATATGTAGATCTCCTCCCTTGTAACCGACTCTGTGTAACCCTAGCCCCCTCCGGTGTCTATATAAACCGGAGGGTTTAGTCCGTAGGACAACAATCATACCATAGGCTAGCTTCTAGGGTTTAGCCTCTACGATCTCATGGTAGATCAACTCTTGTAATACTCATATCATCAAGATCAATCAAGCAGGAAGTAGGGTATTACCTCCATCGAGAGGGCCCAAACCTGGGTAAACATCGTGTCCCCCGCCACCTGTTACCATCCGCCTTAGACGCACAGTTCGGGACCCCCTACCCGAGATCCGCCGGTTTTGACACCGACATCAACCAAAACCCTAATGTCACCTAGATACTCCAATGTCACCTCAAGTATCTGTGGGCATGATTATACCATATGCATCACACAATCTCAGATTCATCTATTCAACCAACACAAAGAACTTCAAAGAGTGGCCCAAAGTTTCTACTGGAGAGTCAAGACGAAAGCGTGTGCCAACCCCTATGCATAAGTTCACAAGGTCACTGAACCCGCAAGTTGATCACCAAAACATACATCAAGTAGATCACGTGAATATCCCATTGTCATCACAGATAAGTACGGCAAGACATACATCAAGTGTTCTCAAATCCTTAAAGACTCAATCCGATAAGATAACTTCGAAGGGAAAACTCAATCCATTACAAGAGAGTAGAGGGGGAGAAACATCATAAGATCCAACTATAATAGCAAAGCTCGCGATACATCAAGATCGTGCCAAATCAAGAACACGAGAGAGAGAGAGAGATCAAACACATAGCTACTGGTACATACCCTTAGCCCCGAGGGTGAACTGTTGGGGAACGTAGTAATTTCAAAAAAATTCCTACGCACACGCAAGATCATGGTGATGCATAGCAACGAGAGGGGAGAGTGTGTCTACGTACCCTCGTAGACCGGCAACGGAAGCGTTGACACGACGTAGAGGAAGTAGTCGTACTTCTTCATGATCCGGCCGATCCAAGTACCGAACCTACGGCACCTCCGAGTTCAGCACATGTTCAGCTTGATGACGTCCCGCGAACTCCGATCCAGCAGAGCTTCACGAGAGAGTTCCGTCAGCACGACGGTGTGGTGACGGTGATGATGTTGCTACCGACGCAGGGCTTCGCCTAAGCACCGCTACGATATGACCGAGGTGGAATATAGTGGAGGGGGCACCACACACGGTTGGAACAGATCAACAGATCAACTTGTGTCTAGGGGTGGCCCCTGCCCCCGTATATAAAGGAGGAGAGGAGGGGATGCCGGCCGGCCCCTATGGGCGCGCCAAGTGTGGAGTCCTACTAGGACTCCAAGTCCTAGTAGGAGTCCACCAAAGGGAAGGAGGGAAGAAGGAAGGAGAGGGAGGAGAGAAAGGAAAGGGGGCCCGGCCCCCTAGTCCAATTCGGTTTGGGCTAGGGGGGCCCCGCGCCCTGCCTTGCCCTGCCTCCTCTCTTCCACTACTTGGCCCATGAGGTCCAATACTTCTTTTCCTGTTTTCCCGTATCTCCCCGGTACTCCGAAAAATACCAGAATCACTCGGAACCTTTCCGATGTACGAATATAGTCGTCCAATATATTGATCTTTACGTCTCGACCATTTCGAGACTCCTCGTCATGTCCCCGTTCTTATCCGGGACTCCGAACTACCTTTGGTACATCAAAACACATAAACTCATAATACAAATCATCACCGAACTTTAAGCGTGTGGACCCTACGGGTTCGAGAACTATGTAGACATGACTGATACACGTCTCCGGTCAATAACCAATAGCGGAACCTGGATGCTCATATTGGCTCCCACATATTCTACGAAGATCTTTATCGGTCAAACCGCATAACAACATACGTTGTTCCCTTTGTCATTGGTATGTTACTTGCCCGAGATTCAATCGTCGGTATCTCAATACCTAGTTCAATCTCGTTACCGGCAAGTCTCTTTACTCGTTTCGTAATACATCATCCCGCAACTAACTCATTAGTTACAATGCTTGCAAGGCTTATAGTGATGTGCATTACCGAGTGGGCCCGGAGATACCTCTCCAACAATCGGAGTGACAAATCCTAATCTTGAAATATGCCAACCCAACAAGTACCTTCGGAGACACCTGTAGAGCACCTTTATAATCACCCAGTTACGTTGTGACGTTTGGTAGCACACAAAGTGTTCCTCCGGTAAACGGGAATTGCATAATCTCATAGTCATAGGAACATGTATAAGTCATGAAGAAAGTAATAGCAGAATACTAAACGATCAAGTGCTAAGCTAACGGAATGGGTCAAGTCAATCACATCATTCTCTAATGATGTGATCCCGTTAATCAAATGACAACTCATGTCTATGGCTAGGAAACTTAACCATCATTGATTCAACGAGCTAGTCAAGTAGAGGCATACTAGTGACACTCTGTTTTGTCTATGTATTCACGCATGTACTAAGTTTCCGGTTAATACAATTCTAGCATGAATAATAAACATTTATCATGATATAAGGAAATAAATAATAACTTTATTATTGCCTCTAGGGCATATTTCCTTCATGAACTACTCCCTCCTCGTCATGGAGAGCACCGGGATGATGAAGATGCCCACAGGTGAGGGATCCCCCTTCCGGCAGGGTGCCGGAATAGGGCCCCGATTGGTTTTTGGTGGCTACAGAGGCTTGCGGCGGCGGAAATCCTGATCTATTCTGCTCCTTGATGTTTTTAGGGTATATGGACATATATAGGCAAAAGAAGTCAGTCAGGGGTGCCACAAGGGCCCCACGAGGGTGGGGGCGCGCCCAGAGGGGTAGGGCGCGCCTCCCTGCCTCGTGGCTTCCTCGAAGCTTCCCTGACGTCTACTCCAAGTCTCCTGGATTGCTTCCGTTCCAAAAATAACTCTCCCGAAGGTTTCATTCTGTTTGGACTCCGTTTGATTATTATTTGAAGGTTTAGAGTTTGGCACATGCAAATTAACTTGGAACGGCAGGTAAATACCGCATATAGGTAGATATGGTGGACACTCATGGAAGAAACTTGGTTCAAGGATTTTGGATGCACAAAGAGTATTCCCGCTTAGTACATAGATTTTGTCTAGCAAAAGATTCTAAAAAGCAAGCACCACATGTTGGAGGATCCATAACAATATAACTTCTATACAAATATACCCAACCATAACTCATTAAGTTGTCTTCCTTGTCCAACTTCAACTAATTTGATCAAGTTTAAAAATAATTAATGGGGCTCACAATCATAAAAGATGTCCAAGATAGTATATTTATATGTGAAACCTCTCTTCCTTCAATATTCTTTCATGAATTGTTCAAGTGACCAATGATAACCCACAAGTATAGGGGATCAATTGTAGCCTCTTTCGATAAGTAAGAGTGTCGAACCCAACGAGGAGCTAAAGGTAGAACAAATATTCCCTCAAGTTCTATCGACCACCGATACAACTCTACGCACGCTTGACGTCGCTTTACGTAGAACAAGTATGAAACTAGAAGTACTTTGTAGGTATTTTTGGATAGGTTTGCAAGATAATAAAGAGCGCGTAAATAGAAAGTAGGGGCTGTTTAGATAAAGACACAACTAAATTAGTTTTAGTAAAGAGCTTTTTGTCACGAGAAAGTTATTTTTCCCTAGGCAATCGATAACTAGACCGGTAATCATTATTGCAATTTTATATGAGGGAGAGGCATAAGCTAACATACTTTCTCTTCTTGGATCATATGCACTTATGATTGGAACTCTAGCAAGCATCTGCAACTACTAAAGATCATTAAGGTAAAACCCAACCATAGCATTAAAGTATCAAGTTATCTTTATTCCCATACGCAAACAAAACCTACTTACTCGGGTATGTGCTTCTGTCACTCACGCCACCCACCATAAGATAATCATGAACATATTGCAAACCCTACAGCAGGGATCCCTCATGCTTGCGCGACACGGAGAGCACCATAGGACAGCACCAATAATAAAACATGCAACTCAAACCAATCACGATCATCAATGAACCCATAGGACAAAACGGGTCTACTCAAACATCATAGGATAGCCATACATCATTGGGAAATAATATATAGCATTGAGCACCATGTTTAAGTAGAGATTACAGCGGGTAAAAGAGGGGTTACACCGCTGCATAGAGGGGGGAAGAGTTGGTGATGACGGCGGTGAAGTTGTTGGTGTAGATTGCGGTGACGATGATGGCCCCGGCGGCGTTTCGGCGACACCGGGAGAGAGGGGGAGAGAGCCCCCCTCCTTCTTCTTCTTCCTTGACCTTCTCCCTAGATGGGAGAAGGGTTTCCCCTCTGGTCCATGGTCTCCATGGCGTGGGAGGGGCGAGAGCCCCTCCGAGATTGGATCTGTCTCTCTGTCTCTCTCGGTTTCTGCATTCTCAGATTCTGGCCCTTCACCGTTTCTTCAATTCCCGGAGATCCGTAACTCCGATTGGGCTGAATTTTGGACACGATCTCTATCCGGATATTAGCTTTCTTGCGGCACAAAGAAGGGCACCAACCGCCTTACGGGGTGGCCATGAGGGTCCAGGGCGCGCCTGACCCCCTGGGGCGCGTCCCCCTGCCTCGTGGCCCCCTCGGGCATCGTCTCGCGTTGATTCTTCTTCCAAAAAATCACATATATTCCAAAAAAAATCTCCGTCAGTTTTTATCCCGTTTGGACTTCGTTTGATATGGATTTTCCGCGAAACAAAAAACATGCAAAAAACAGGAACTGGCACTAGGCACTGGATCACTATGTTAGTCCCAAAAATAGTATAAAAAGTTGCCAAAAGTATATGAAAGTTGAATAATATTGGCATGGAACAATAAAAAAATATAGATACGATGGAGACATATCAGCATCCCCAAGCTTAATTCCTGCTCGTCCTCGAGTAGGTAAATCATAAAAAGATAATTTTTGATGTGGAATGCTACCTAGCACAATCTTGATCATGTAATCTAATCATGGCATGAATATTAAGACACGAGTGATTCAAGGCAATAGTCTATCATTTGACATAAAAACAATAATACTTCAAGCCTACTAATAAAGCAATCATGTCTTTTCAAAATAACATGGCCAAAGAAAGTTATCCCTATAAAATCATATAGTCTGGCTATGCTCCATCTTCACCACACAAAATATTCACATCATGCACAACCCCGATGACAAGCCAAGTAATTGGTTCATACTTTTTAACGTGCTTCAGCTTTTTCAACTCTCACGCAATACATGAGCGCAAGCCATGGACATAGCACTATAGGTGGAATAGAACATGATGGTGGGAGTTATATGGAGAAGACAAAAAAGGGAGAAAGTCTCAAATCGACGCGGCTAATCAACGGGCTATGGAGATGCCCATCAATTGATGTCAATGCGAGGAGTAGGGATTGCCATGCAACGGATGCACTAAGAGCTATAAGTATATGAAAGCTCAAACTGAAAACTAAGTGGGTGTGCATCCAACTTGCTTGCTCATGAAGACCTAGGGCATTTGAGGAAGCCCATCATTGGAATATACAAGCCAAGTTCTTGAAGGAAATATGCCCTAGAGGCAATAATAAAGTATTATATATTTCCTTATATCATGATAAATGTTTATTATTCATGCTAGAATTGTATTAACCGGAAACATAATACATGTGTGAATATATAGACAAACAGAGTGTCACTAGTATGCCTCTACTTGACTAGCTCGTTAATCAAAGATGGTTATGTTTCCTAGCCATAGACATAAGTTGTCATTTGATTAACGAGATCACCTCATTAGGAGAATGGCGTGATTGACTTGACCGATTCCGTTAGCTTAGCACTCGATCGTTTAGTATGTTGCTATTGCTTTCTTCATGACTTATACATGTTCCTATGACTATGAGATTATGCAACTCCCGTTTACCGGAGGAACACTTTGTGTGCTACCAACCGTCACAATGTAAATGGGTGATTATAAAGGTGCTCTACAGGTGTCTCCAAAGGTACTTGTTGGGTTGGCGTATTTCGAGATTAGGATTTGTCACTCCAATTGTCGGAGAGGTATCTCTGGGCCCACTCGGTAATGCACATCACTATAAGCCTTGCAAGCATTGTGACTAATGAGTTAGTTGCGGGATGATGTGTTACGGAACGAGTAAAGAGACTTGCCGGTAACGAGATTGAACTAGGTATCGAGATACCGACGATCAAATCTCGGGCAAGTAACATACCGGTGACAAAGGGAACAACGTATGTTGTTATGCGGTCTGACCGATAAAGATCTTCGTAGAATATGTGGGAGCCAATATGGGCATCCAGGTCCCGCTATTGGTTATTGACCGGAGACGTGTCTCGGTCATGTCTACATAGTTCTCGAACCCGTAGGGTCTGCACGCTTAACGTTACGATGACAGTTTTATTGAGTTTTGATGTACCGAAGGAGTTCGGAGTCCCGGATGAGATCGTGGATATGACGAGGAGTCTCGAAATGGTCGAGACGTAAAGATCGATATATTGGACGACTATATTCGGACTTCGGAAAGGTTCCGAGTGATTCGGGTATTTTTCGGAGTACCGGAGAGTTACGGGAATTCGTATTGGGCCTTAATGGGCCATACGGGAAAGGAGAGAAAGGCCTCGAAAGGTGGCCGCACCCCTCCCCATGGTCTGGTCCGAATTGGACTAGGGAAGGGGGGGCGCACCCTTCCTTCTTTCTCCTTCCCCCTTCCCTTCTCCTACTCCCACAAGGAAAGGAGGAGTCCTACTCCCGGTGGGAGTAGGACTCCCCCCTTTGGCGCGCCTCTCCCCTTGGCCGGCTGCCTCCCCCTTGCTCCTTTATATACGGGGGCAGGGGGGCACCCCAGAGACACAACAATTGATCCTTGAGATCTCTTAGCCGTGTGCGGTGCCCCCCTCCACCATATTACACCTCGATAATACTGTTGCGGAGCTTAGGCGAAGCCCTGCGTCGGTGGAACATCATCATCGTCACCACGCCGTCGTGCTGACGAAACTCTCCCTCAACACTCGGCTGGATCGGAGTTCGAGGGACGTCATCGAGCTGAACGTGTGTAGAACTCGGAGGTGCCGTACGTTCGGTACTTGATCGGTCGGATCGTGAAGACGTACGACTACATCAACCGCGTTGTGATAACGCTTCCGCTGTCGCTCTACGAGGGTACGTGGACAACACTCTCCCCTCTCGTTGCTATGCATCACCATGATCTTGCATGTGCGTAGGAATTTTTTTTGAAATTACTACGTTCCCCAACAGTGGCATCCGAGCCTGGTTTTATGCGTTGATGCTATGCACGAGTAGAACACAAGTGAGTTGTGGGCGATATAAGTCATACTGCTTACCAGCATGTCATACTTTGGTTCAGCGGTATTGTGAGATGAAGCGGCCCGGACTGACATTACGCGTACGCTTACGCGAGACTGGTTTCACCGTTGCGAGCACTCGTTGCTTAAAGGTGACCGGCGGGTGTCTGTCTCTCTCACTTTAGTTGAACCGAGTGTGGCTACACCCGGTCCTTGCGAAGGTTAAAACAGCACCAACTTGACAAACTATCGTTGTGGTTTTGATGCGTAGGTAAGAACGGTTCTTGCTAAGCCCGTAGCAGCCACGTAAAATATGCAACAACAAAGTAGAGGACGTCTAACTTGTTTTTGCAGGGCATGTTGTGATGTGATATGGTCAAGACATGATGTGATATAATGTGTTGTATGAGATGATCATGTTTTGTAACCGAGTTATCGGCAACTGGCAGGAGCCATATGGTCGTCGCTTTATTGTATGAGATGCAATCGCCATGTAATAGTTTTACTTTATCACTAAGCGGTAGCGATAGTCGTAAAAGCAATAAGTTGGCGAGACGACAACGATGCTACGATGGAGATCAAGGTGTCGCGCCGGTGACGATGGTGATCATGACGGTGCTTCGGAGATGGAGATCACAAGCACGGTGCTTCGGAGATGGAGATCACAAGCACAAGATGATGATGGCCATATCATATCACTTATATTGATTGCATGTGATGTTAATCCTTTATGCATCTTATCTTGCTTTGTTTGACGGTAGCATTATAAGATGATCCTTCACTAAATTATCAAAGTATAAGTGTTCTCCCTGAGTATGCACCGTTGCGAAAGTTCTTCGTGCTGAGACACCACGTGATGATCGGGTGTGATAGGCTCTACGTTGAAATACAACGGGTGCAAAATAGTTGCACACGTGGAATACTCAGGTTAAACTTGACGAGCCTAGCATATAACAGATATGGCCTCGGAACACGGAGACCGAAAGGTCGAGCGTGAATCATATACTAGATATGATCAACATAGTGATGTTCACCATTGAAACTACTCCATCTCACGTGATGATCGGACATGGTTTAGTTGATATGGATCACGTGATCACTTAGAGGATTAGAGGGATGTCTATCTAAGTGGGAGTTCTTAAGTAATATGATTAATTGAACTTAAATTTATCATGAACTTAGTCCTGATAGTATTTTGCAAATTATGTTATAGATCAATAGCTCGCGTTGTTGCTTCCCTGTGTTTATTTTTGATATGTTCCTAGAGAAAAATTATGTTGAAAGATGTTAGTAGCAAAGATGCGGATTGGATCCGTGATCTGAGGATTATCATCATTGCTGCACAGAAAAATTATGTCCTTGATGCACCGCTAGGTGACAGACCTATTGCAGGAGCAGATGCAGACGTTATGAACGTTTGGCTAGCTCAATATGATGACTACTTGATAGTTTAGTGCACCATGCTTAACGGCTTAGAATCGGGACTTCAAAGACGTTTGGAACGTCATGGACCATATGAGATGTTCCAGGAGTTGAAGTTAATATTTCAAGTAAATACCCGAGTTGAGAGATATGAAGTCTCCAACAAGTTCTATAGCTAAAAGATGGAGGAGAATCGCTCAACTAGTGAGCATGTGCTCAGATTGTCTGGGTACTACAATCGCTTGAATCAAGTGGGAGTTTATCTTCCAGATAAAATAGTGATTGACAGAATTCTCTAGTCACCATCACCAAGTTAGTAGAACTTCGTGATGAACTATAGTATGCAAGGGATGACGAAAGTAATTCCTGAGCTCTTCGTGATGCTGAAATCGACGAAGGTAGAAATCAAGAAAAACATCAAGTGTTGATGGTTGACGAGACCACTTCAAGTGTTGATGGTTGACGAGACCACTAGTTTCAAGAAAAGGGCAAAGAGAAGAAGGGGAACTTCAAAAAGAGCGGCAAGCAAGTTGCTACTCAAGTGAAGAAGCCCAAGTCTGTACCTAAGCCTGAGACTAAGTGCTTCTACTGCAAAGGGACTGGTCAACTGGAAGCGGAACTACCCCAACTATTTGGTGGATAAGAAGGATGGCAAAGTGAACAAAGGTATATTGGATATACATGTTATTGATGTGTACTTTACTAGTGTTTATAGCAACCCCTCGGTATTTGATACTGGTTCAGTTGCTAAGAGTAGTAACTCGAAACGAGAGTTGCAGAATAAACAGAGACTAGTAAAAGGCGAGGTGACGATGTGTGTTGGAAGTAGTTCCAAGATTGATATGATCATCATCGCACACTCCCTATACTTTCGGGATTAGTGTTGAAACTAAATAAGTGTTATTTGGTGTTTGCGTTGAGCATGAATATGATTTGATCATGTTTATTGCAATACGTTTATTCATTTAAGTTAAGAGAACAATTGTTGTTCTGTTTACATGAATAAAAAACCTTCTATGGTCATACACACCAACGAAATTGGTTTGTTGGATCTCGATCGTAGTGATGCACATATTCATAATATTGAAGCCAAAAGATG
The DNA here is from genome assembly GCF_018294505.1 of Triticum aestivum. NCBI lineage: Eukaryota > Viridiplantae > Streptophyta > Magnoliopsida > Poales > Poaceae > Triticum > Triticum aestivum. The sequence continues at coordinate 517,418,356 of NC_057805.1, forward strand.
CAAAGTTAATAATGATAGTGCAACTTATTTGTGGCACTACCGTTTAGGTCATATTGGTGTAAAGCGCGTGAAGAAACTCCATACTGATGGGATTTTGGAATCACCTGGTTATGAATCACTTGATGCTTGCGAACCGTGCCTCATGGGCAAGATGACTGAAACGCCGTTCTCCGGAACTATGGAGAGAGCAACAGATTTGTTGGGAATCATACATACAGATGTATGTGGTCTGATGAATATTGAGGCTCGTGGCGGATATCGTTATTTTCTCACCTTCACAGATGATTTGAGCAGATATGGGTATATCTACTTAATGAAACATAAGTCTGAAACATTTGAAAAGTTCAAAGAATTTCAGAGTGAAGTTGAAAATCATCGTAACAAGAAAATAAAAGTTTCTACGATATGATCACAGAGGTAAAATATTTGAGTTACGAGTTTGGCCTTCAGTTAAAACAATGTGAAATAGTTTCACTACTCACGCCACCTGGAACACCACAGTGTAATGGTGTGTCCGAACGTCATAACCGTACTTTATTGGATATAGTGCAATCTATGATGTCTCTTACCAATTTACCACTATCGTTTTGGGGTTATGCATTAGAGACAGCTACATTCACGTTAAATAGGGCACCATCAAAATCCGTTGAGACAACGCCTTATGAACTGTGGTTTGGCAAGAAACCAAAGTTGTCGTTTCTTAAAGTTTGGGGTTGCGATGCTTATGTGAAAAAGTTTCATCCTGATAAGCTCAAACCCAAATCGGAGAAATGTGTCTTCATAGGATATCCAAAGGAGACAGTTGGGTACACCTTCTATCACAGATCCGAAGGCAAGACATTCGTTGCTAAGAATGGATCCTTTCTAGAGAAGGAGTTTCTCTCGAAAGAAGTGAGTGGGAGGAAAGTAGAACTTGATGAGGTAATTGTACCTACTCCCTTATTGGAAATTAGTTCATCGCAGAAACCAGTTTCTGTGACGCCTATACCAATTAGTGAGGAAGTTAATGATGATGATCATGGAACTTCAGATCAAGTTATTACTGAACCTCGTAGGTCAACCAGATTAAGATCCGCACCAGAGTGGTACGGTAATCCTGTTCTGGAGGTTATGTTACTAGACCATGACGAACCTACGAACTATGAAGAAGTGATGGTGAGCCCAGATTCCGCAAAATGGCTTGAGGCCATGAAATCTGAGATGAGATCCATGTATGAGAACAAAGTGTGGACTTTGGTTGACTTGCCCGATGATCGGCAAGCAATTGAGAATAAATGGATCGTCAAGAGGAAGACGGACGCTGATAGTAGTGTTACTATCTACAAAGCTAGAATTGTCGCAAAAAGGGTTTTTCGACAAGTTCAAGGTGTTGACTACGATGAGAGTTTCTCACTCGTATCTATGCTTAAGTCTGTCTGAATCATGTTAGCAATTGCCGCATTTTATGAAATATGGCAAATGGATAAACAAAACTACATTCCTTAATGGATTTATTAAAGAAGAGTTGTATATGATGCAACCAGAAGGTTTTGTCAATCCTAAAAGGTGCTAACAAAATATGCAAGCTCCAGCGATCCATTTATGGACTGGTGCAAGCATCTCGGAGTAGGAATATACGCTTTGATAAGTTGATCAAAGGATATAGTTTTATACAGACTTGCGGTGAAGCCTGTATTTACAAGAAAGTGAGTGGGAGCACTACAGCATTTCTGATAAGTATATGTGAATGACATATTGTTGATCGGAAATAATGTAGAATTATTCTGCAAAGCATAAAGGAGTGTTTGAAAGAAGTTTTTCAAAGAAAGACCTCGGTGAAGCTGCTTACATATTGAGCATCAAGATCTATAGAGATAGATGAAGACGCTTGATAAGTTTTTCAATGAGTACATACCTTAACAAGATTTTGAAGTAGTTCAAAATAGAACAATCAAAGAAAGAGTTCTTGCCTGTGTTACAAGGTGTGAAATTGAGTAAAGACTCAAATCCCGACCACGGCAAAAGATAGAAAGAGAATGAAAGTCATTCCCTATGCCTTGGCCATAGGTTCTATAAAGTATGCCATGCTGTGTACTAGATCTATTGTATACCCTACACTGATTTAGGCAAGGGAGTACAATAGTGATCTAGGAGTAGATCACTGAACAGCGGTCAAAATTATCCTTAGTGGAATAAGGATATATTTCTCGATTATGGAAGTGACAAAAGGTTCGTCGTAAAGGGTTACGTCGATGCAAGTTTTGACACTAAATCTAGATGACTCTAAGTCTCGGTCTAGATACATATTGAAAGTGGGAGCAATTAGCTAGAGTAGCTCCATGCAGAGCATTGTAAACATAGAAATTTGCAAAATACTTACGGATCTGAATGTGACAGACCCGTTGACTAAAATTATCTCACAATCAAAACATGATCACACCTTAGTACTCTTTGGGTGTTAATCACATAGAGATGTGAACTAGATTATTGACTCTAGTAAACCCTTTGAGTGTTGGTCACATAGAGATGTGAACTATGGGTGTTAATCACATGGTGATGTGAATTATTGATGTTAAATCACATGGTGATGTGAACTAGATTATTGACTCTAGTGCAAGTGGGAGACTGAAGGAAATATGCCCTAGAGGCAATAATAAAGTATTATATATTTCCTTATATCATGATAAATGTTTATTATTCATGCTAGAATTGTATTAACCGGAAACATAATACATGTGTGAATATATAGACAAACAGAGTGTCACTAGTATGCCTCTACTTGACTAGCTCGTTAATCAAAGATGGTTATGTTTCCTAGCCATAGACATAAGTTGTCATTTGATTAACGAGATCACCTCATTAGGAGAATGGCGTGATTGACTTGACCCATTCCGTTAGCTTAGCACTCGATCGTTTAGTATGTTGCTATTGCTTTCTTCATGACTTATACATGTTCCTATGACTATGAGATTATGCAACTCCCGTTTATCGGAGGAACACTTTGTGTGCTACCAAACGTCACAATGTAAATGGATGATTATAAAGGTGCTCTACAGGTGTCTCCAAAGGTACTTGTTGGGTTGGCATATTTCAAGATTAGGATTTGTCACTCCAATTGTCGGAGAGGTATCTCTGGGCCCACTCGGTAATGCACATCACTATAAGCCTTGCAAGCATTGTGACTAATGAGTTAGTTGCGAGATGATGTGTTACGGAACGAGTAAAGAGACTTGCCGGTAACGAGATTGAACTAGGTATCGAGATACCGACGATCAAATCTCGGGCAAGTAACATACCGGTGACAAAGGGAACAACGTATGTTGTTATGCGGTCTGACCGATAAAGATCTTCGTAGAATATGTGGGAGCCAATATGGGCATCCAGGTCCTGCTATTGGTTATTGACCGGAGATGTGTCTCGGTCATGTCTACATAGTTCTCGAACCCGTAGGGTCCGCACGCTTAACGTTACGATGACAGTTTTATTGAGTTTTGATGTACCGAAGGAGTTCGGAGTCCCGGATGAGATCGTGGATATGACGAGGAGTCTCGAAATGGTCGAGACGTAAAGATCGATATATTGGACGACTATATTCGGACTTCGGAAAGGTTCCGAGTGATTCGGGTATTTTTCGGAGTACCGGAGAGTTACGGGAATTCGTATTGGGCCTTAATGGGCCATACGGGAAAGGAGAGAAAGGCCTCAAAAGGTGGCCGCACCCCTCCCCATGGTCTGGTCCGAATTGGACTAGGGAAGGGGGGCGCACCCTTCCTTCTTTCTCCTTCCCCCTTCCCTTCTCCTACTCCCACAAGGAAAGGAGGAGTCCTACTCCCGGTGGGAGTAGGACTCCCCCCTTTGGCGCGCCTCTCCCCTTGGCCGGCTGCCTCCCCCTTGCTCCTTTATATACGGGGGCAGGGGGCACCCCAGAGACACAACAATTGATCCTTGAGATCTCTTAGCCGTGTGCGGTGCCCCCCTCCACCATATTACACCTCGATAATACCGTTGCGGAGCTTAGGCGAAGCCCTGCGTCGGTGGAACATCATCATCGTCACCACGCCGTCGTGCTGACGAAACTCTCCCTCAACACTCGGCTGGATCGGAGTTCGAGGGACGTCATCGAGCTGAACGTGTGTAGAACTCGGAGGTGCCGTACGTTCGGTACTTGATCGGTCGGATCGTGAAGACGTACGACTACATCAACCGCGTTGTGATAACGCTTCCGCTGTCGGTCTATGAGGGTACGTGGACAACACTCTCCCCTCTCGTTGCTATGCATCACCATGATCTTGCATGTGCGTAGGAATTTTTTTTGAAATTACTATGTTCCCCAACAGTTCTATAATGAAAATTCCCACTAGTATATGAAAGTGATAACTCAAGAGACTCTCTATATGAAGAACATGGTGCTACTCTGAAGCACAAGTGTGGTAAAAGGATAGTAACATTGCCCCCCTTTTCTTTTCTTTTTGAATGGGCTTCTTTGGCCCCCTTTTTTTCATTTAGGCTTCTTTGGCCTCTTTTTTTTTCTTTTTTCATGGGGCAATGCTCTAATAATGATGATCATCACACTTTTATTTACTTACAACTCGATATTACAACTCGATACTAGAACAAAATATGACTCTATATGAATGGCTCCGGCGGTGTACCGGGATGTGTGATGATCTAGCGTAGCAATGACATCAAAAAACGGACAAGCCATGAAAACATCATGCTAGCTATATTACGATCATGCAAAGCAATATGACAATAAATGCTCAAGTCATGTATATGATGATGATGGAAGTTGCATGGCAATATATCTCGGAATGGCTATGGAAATGCCATGATAGGTAGGTATGGTGGCTGTTTTGAGGAAGATATAATGAGGCTTATGTGTCATAGAGTGTATCATATCACGGGGTTTGGATGCACCGACGAAGTTTGCACCAACTCTCGAGGTGAGAAAGGGCAATGCACAGTACCGAAGAGGCTAGCAATGATGGAAGGGTGAGAGTGCGTATAATCCATGGACTCACATTAGTCATAAAGAACTCATATACTTATTGCAAAATTTTATTAGCCCTCGAAGCAAAGTACTACTACGCATGCCCCTAGGGGGATAGATTGGTAGGAAAAGACCATCGCTCGTCCCCGGCCGCTACTCATAAGGAAGACAATCAATAAATACCTCATGCTCCGACTTCGTTACATAACGGTTCACCATACGTGCATGCTACGGGAATCACAAACTTCAACACAAGTATTTCTACAATCCACAACTACCCACTAGCATGACTCTAATATCACCATCTTTATATCGCAAAACTATTGCAAGGAATCAAACATATCATATTCAGTGATCTACAAGTTTTATGTAGGATTTTATGACTAACCATGTGAATGACCAGTTCATGTCATCTCTCTAAATAAATATAAGTGAAGCAAGAGAGTTTAATTCTTTCTAAAAAAGATATGCCCACGCTCTAACAAATATAAGTGAAGCAAAAGAGCATTCTACAAATGTTGGTTTTCTATGTGAAGAGAAACAGGCAATCCAAACTTCAAATGATATAAGTGAAGCACATGAAGCATTCTATAAAGCCATACTCAAAAGATATAAGTGAAGTGCAATGAGCATTCTATAAATCAACCAAGGACTATCTCATACCAGCATGGTGTATAAAATAAAAGTGAAAAATAAATGCAAAAGACGCTCCAAGATTTGCACATATCGCATGAATGAAACGAATCCGAAAACATACCGATACTTGTTGAAGAAAGATGGGATGCCTTCCGGGGCATCCCCAAGCTTAGACGCTTGAGTCTCCTTGAATATTTACTTGGGGTGCCTTGGGAATCCCCAAGCTTTAGCTCTTGCCTCTCGTCCTTTTCCTCATATCGAGACCTCCTCGATCTTCGAACACTTCATCCACACAAAACTTCAACAGAAAACTCGGTAAGATCCGTTAGTATAATAAAGCAAATCACTACTCTAATTACTGTTGCAAACCAATTAATATTTTGTTTTTGCATTGTATATACTGTAATATAACTTTTGCATGGCTTAATCCACTGATAGAAATTCATAGTTTCATCAAAACAAGCAAACTATGCATCAAAAACAGAATCTGTCTTAAACATGACAGTCTGTAATAATCTGAACATTCACCATACTTATGGTACTCCAACAATTCTGACAAAATTAGGAAAAATAAAAAAATTATATAGAAATACAGTGCAAAAATAATCAGAACCGTTTGACGTTCCAGTAAAAAATGTAAAATCGGGCACTACGGCCAAAGTTTTGTCCTGCACCGTACAAACCAACAAGCATTGTAAACATCCTAAAGGAAAAACTTGGCACATTATTTTTATAATACAATGGAATTGTACAAGGGGATAATTATTTTTTTGATGAAAAGTTTCTGTAATTAAGATTCACAAAGTTTCCGTGAGCATGAACAAAGTTCAAGGAGCTCCCCCACTTCAACAATGCTTCTCTTTCTCACTTTCACTTTCCTTTTTGAAAAGTTTTGGGTTCCCCTCTTTATATTTTTATTTTTAGACTACATAAGAGCACTCAAGAGAAACAAATGACTCTCTAAAACTTCCGGGTTGTCTCCCTGGCAGGGCTTTCTTTAAAGCCATTAAGCTAGGCATATAGTGCTCAAGTAATGAATCCACCCGGATCCCAAGGTATATCAAAGCCAATTTTAATTAACAATGATTTGTAATTTAGTAGTGAGCACAAAGTAACATAGATCAAGCAATGACGAAGTCTAACTCTCTTCCTATGCATCGGCATGTCATAAAAGAACAATTCATGCACACAGAGTAAAGGCCCATGCATAGTATAAACAGTTTCTTGCAATTTTATCGTGTTGGAAACATAGAGAGGTGGAGATGTAGTTCCTCTCTCATAATAATTGCAAGTAGGAGCAGCAAGCACATGCATATTATATCCATCAAAATCATCATGTATAGCGGTAAAAGGCAACCCATCAATATAATCCTTAATAAGTGCAATCTTCTCCGATATAGTGTAGTCGGGAGAATTCAAAAAGATAATAGGACTATCATGCGTGGGTGCAATAGCGACAATTTCATGTTTAACATAAGGAACTATAGCAAGTTCATCTCCATAAGCATAATTCATATTGGCATCTTGGCCACAAGCATAGCAAGTATCATTAAAAAGAGGTATTTCAAAAGAATCAACAGGATCATAACAATCATCATAGCAATCATCCTTCGGTAAGCACGAAGGGAAATTAAACAATGTATGATTTGAAGAGTTACTCTCATTAGAAGGTGGGAACGGGTGATCAATCCGCTCTTCCTCCTTTTGTTCTTCGCTCTCCTCCTCATCTTTTTCATCCAATGAGCTCACAGTTTCATCAATTTCTTCTTCCATAGATTCCTGCAAAATATTAGTCTCTTCTTGGACAGCGGAGACTTTCTCAATAAAATTATCAATATCATAATTGTACTAATAATTCTCATAGCAATATTAAAGGAAAGCTAAATTTTCAGGTCTATAAACTGAATCATCAAAATCTTCAAACTGTTTAAACAAAGATTCAATTTCACATGCACCCTTAAAAGCAACAAATTCCACATCATAGTAATCATATATACCATTAGCATAAGAAGCTAAGGTTTCATTATCATTAAATTTGCATGAAAAGGGAAGGTGTGGAGCCTTCATCCTAGAGCAACAAGTATAATCATATCTCAAGCATAGTTCCTGAGCATACCAATGCAACATATGAATTTGATCCCATAATAGTTTCCCTTTTTGAGTCAAGCGATAATCCCTAAAGTATTCACGTTGATCCAACATGTCTCCCATTACATAATTGAATGGGGTTTTCTCAGGATTATCAAAGTAGTACATAATATTTTTCACATAACCAACATCGAGGGTTTTAGGAGGTTCCCCATCTCCATGAGTAGCAAGTAAACCTAATGTTTTTGGTATTTCGTGTTCCATATCCATAAACTAAAGATAGAGAACAACTAAGAACAGAAATAAAAATTACTTAGTGATAAATCAAACAAGCACACACGAGAATATTCACCCCACGCTATGACTCCCCGGCAACGGCGCCAGAAAAAGGTCTTGATAACCCACAAGTATAGGGGATCAATTGTAGCCTCTTTCGATAAGTAAGAGTGTCGAACCCAATGAGGAGCTAAAGGTAGAACAAATATTCCCTCAAGTTCTATCGACCACCGATACAACTCTACGCACGCTTGGCGTTCGCTTTACCTAGAACAAGTATGAAACTAGAAGTACTTTGTAGGTATTTTTGGATAGGTTTGCAAGATAATAAAGAGCGCGTAAATAGAAAGTAGGGGCTGTTTAGATAAAGACACAACTAAATTAGTTTTAGTAAAGAGCTTTTTGTCACAAGAAAGTTATTTGTCCCTAGGCAATCGATAACTAGACCGGTAATCATTATTGCAATTTTATATGAGGGAGAGGCATAAGCTAACATACTTTCTCTTCTTGGATCATATGCACTTACGATTGGAACTCTAGCAAGCATCCGCAACTACTAAAGATCATTAAGGTAAAACCCAACCATAGCATTAAAGTGTCAAGTCCTCTTTATTCCCATACGCAAACAACCTACTTACTCGTGTCTGTGCTTCTGTCACTCACGCCACCCACCATAAGAAAATCATGAACATATTGCAAACCCTACAATGGGGATCCCTCACGCTTGCGCGACACGGAGATCACCACAGGATAGCACCAATAATAAAACATGCAACTCAAACCAATCACGATCATCAATGAACCCATAGGACAAAACGGATCTACTCAAACATCATAGGATAGCCATACATCATTGGGAAATAATATATAGCATTGAGCACCATGTTTAAGTAGAGATTACAGCGGGTAAAAGAGGGGTTACACCGCTGCATAGAGGGGGGAAGAGTTGGTGATGACGGCGGTGAAGTTGTTGGTGTAGATTGCGGTGACGATGATGGCCCCGGTGGCGTTCCGGCGCCACCGGGAGAGAGGGGGAGAGAGCCCCCCTCCTTATTCTTCTTCCTTGACCTTCTTCCTAGATGGGAGGAGGGTTCCCCTCTGGTCCATGGTATCCATGGTGTGGGAGGGGCGAGAGCCCCTCCGAGATTGGATCTGTTTCTGCGTTCTCAGATTCTGGCCCTTCACCGTTTCTTAAATTCCCAGAGATTCGTAACTCCGATTGGGCTGAATTTGGACACGGTCTTTATCTGGATATTAGCTTTCTTGCGGCGAAAGAAGGGCACCAACCGCCTTACGGGGTGGCCACGAGGGTCCAGGGCGCGCCTGACCCCCTGGGGCACGCCCCCTGCCTCGTGGCCCCCTCGGGCATCGTCTCGCGTTGATTCTTCTTCCCAAAAATCACATATATTCCAAAAAAATCTCCGTCAGTTTTTATCCCGTTTGGACTTAGTTTGATATGGATTTTCTGCGAAACAAAAAACATGCAAAAAACAGGAACTGGCACTGGGCACTGGATCAATATGTTAGTCCCAAAAATAGTATAAAAAGTTGCCAAAAGTATATGAAAGTTGAATAATATTGGCATGGAACAATCAAAAATTATAGATACGACGGAGACGTATCAACCAATACTATGTTTGCTAACTTTCAATAAATTTACCACCTCTACTTCTTATATGTGAAGTCATCACTCCCTATGGTATAAGCATATGAAACATATATAAATTCAGATTTATGATATTCAATTCATTCAACCATTTACTCATAGGATATAAGTGAAGCACGTGAGTAAATGACAAACTATTCCAAAAGATATAAGTGAAGATCAATGAGTAGTTGAATCTTTATTTAGCTATGTGAAGACTCTCCCATCTAATAATTTCAGATCTTAAGTGCCTTATTCAAACAAAGTAAAATGACACTCCAAGGATATCACGAATCATGTGAAGAAGCAAAAACTTAGGTTCAACCGATACTAACCGATAATTGTTGAAGAAGAAAGGTGGGATGCCAACCGGGGCATCCCCAAGCTTAGAAGCTTGAGAATTCTTGAAATATGGATTGGGGATGCCTTGGGCATCTCCAAGCTTGAGCTTTTGTGTCTCCTTAATTCCTCTCATATGATGATTTCCAAAATCTTAAAAACTTCATCCACACAAAACTCAAAAAGAACTCGTGAGATTGGTTAATATAAACCAATGCAAAAACCTTATCATACTCTACTGTAGCAAATCACTAAAATTATTATTCAACATTGCATACTAAATGCCTCTGCATACTTAATACTCCTATCCTCAAATATAATCATTAAACAAGCAAGCATATGCAAACAATGCAAACATAACAGCAATCTGCCAAACCAGTACAGTCTGTAAAGAATGCAAGATTCATCATACTTCCCTACCTCCAAAAATTATGAAAGAAAATTCCCACTGTAGAAAATTTATCAGAGATTATTATGCAAAAGGTTTCAACATTTTATCACATTCTGAATTTTCTAGGGAATTTTTGCAACAGCGGTAAACTTTCTGTTTTCAAACAGCAACATGTAGAGTTGTAAAATAAGCATAGTAAAGGCTATCAATGCCACTTTTATTGAAATAAAAGATGCAAAACATTATTCTAAATAAAAGCAAGCAAATAATAACAAAATAAATTGACGCTCCAAGCAAAACACATATCATGTGGTGAATAAAAATATAGCTCCAAGTAAAGTTACCGATGAACGAGGACGAAAGAGGGGATGCCTTCCGGGGCATCCCCAAGCTTAGGCTTTTAGTTGTCCTTGAATATTACCTTGGGGTTCCTTGGGCATCCCCAATCTTAGGCTCTTTCCACTCCTTGTTCCATAGTCCATCGAATCCTTACCCAAAACTTGAAAACTTTACAACACAAAACTTAACAGAAAATCTCATGAGCTCCGTTAGTATAAGAAAGCAAACCACCACTTTAAGGTACATTAATGAACTCATTATTTATTTATATTGGTGTTATATCTGCTGTATTCCAACTTCTCTATGGTTCATACCCTCCGATACTACTCATTGATTCATCAAAATAAGCAAACAACACATGAAAAACAGAATCTGTCAAAAACAGAACAATCTATAGCAATCTGTAACTTTCGAATACTTCTGTAACTCCAAAAATTCTGAAATAAATTGGTGGACGTGAGGAATTTTTCTATTAATCAGGTGCAAAAATAATCAACTCAAAAGCACTCTCTGGTAAAAAAAATGGCAGCTAATCTCGTGAACGCAAAAGTTTCTGATTTTTACAGCAAGATCGTATAGACTTAACCCAAGTCTTCCCAAAGGTTATACTTGGCACAAACACTAATTAAAACATAAAACCACATCTAATCAGAGGCTAATTGAATTATTTATTACTAAACAGGAGCAAAAGGCAAAGAACAAAAAAAATAAAATTGGGTTGCCTCCCAACAAGCGCTAACGTTTAACGCCCCTAGCTAGGCATGATGGTTTCAATGATGCTCACATAAAAGATAAGAATTGAAACATAAAGAAAGCATCATGAAGAATATGACTAGCACATTTAATTCTAACCCACTTCCTATGCATAGGGATTTTGTGAGCAAACAACTTATGGGAACAATAATCAACTAGCATAGGAAGGCAAAACGAGCATAGCTTCAAGATTTTCAACACATAGAGAGGAAACTTGATATTATTGCAATATGTAGAAGCATATGATCCCCTCTCATAATAATTTTCAGTAGCATCATGAATGAATTCAACCATATAACCAGCACATAAAGCATTCTTTTCATGATCTACTTGCATAGAAATTTTACTGCTCTCCACATAAGCAAATTTATTCTCATCAATAGTAGTGGGAGAAAACTCAACAAAATAACTATCATGTGAAGCATAATCCAATTGAAAATTATAATCAAGATGAGAAGTTTCATGGTTAGCATTAATCTTTATAGCATAAATGTCATCACAATAATCATCATAGCTAGGAGGCATGCTATCATCATAATATATTTTCTCTTCAAAACTTGGGGGACTAAAAATATCATCTTCATCAAACATAGCTTCCCCAAGCTTGTGGCTTTGCATATCATTAGCATCATGGATATTCAAGGAATTCATACTAACAACATTGCAATCATGCTCATCATTCAAATATTTAGTGCCAAACATTCTAATGCATTCTTTTTCTAACACTTTGGCACAATTATCGGAATCCTTATTTTCACGAAAGACATTAAAAAGATGAAGCATATGAGGTACCCTCAATTCCATTTTTTTGTAGTTTTCTTTTATAGACTAAACTAGTGATAAAACAAGAAACAAAAAGATTCGAGTGCAAGATCTAAAGATATACCTTCAAGCACTCACCTCCCCGGCAACGGCGCCAGAAATTGCTTGATGTCTACTACGCAACCTTCTTCTTGTAGACGTTGTTGGGCCTCCAAGTGCAAAGGTTTGTAGGACAGTAGCAAATTTCCCTCAAGTGGATGACCTAAGGTTTATCAATCCATGGGAGGCGTAGGATGAAGATGGTCTCTCTCAAGCAACCTTGCAACCAAATAACAAAGAGTCTCTTGTGTCCCCAACACACCCAATACAATGGTAAATTGTATAGGTGCACTAGTTCGGCGAAGAGATGGTGATACAAGTGCAATATGGATGATAGATATGAGTATTTGTAATCTGAAAATATAAAAACAGCAAGGTAGCAAGCGATAAAAGTGAGCGTAAACGGTATTGCAATGCTTGGAAACGAGGCCTAGGGTTCATACTTTCACTAGTGCAAGTTCTCTCAACAATAATAACATAATTGGATCATATAACTATCCCTCAACATGCAACAAAGAGTCACTCCAAAGTCACTAATAGCGGAGAACAAACGAAGAGATTATTGTAGGGTACGAAACCACCTCAAAGTTATTCTTTCGGATCAATCTATTCAAGAGTTCGTACTAGAATAACACCTTAAGACACATATCAACCAAAACCCTAATGTCACCTAGATACTCCAATGTCACCTCAAGTATCCGTGGGCATGATTATACGATATGCATCACACAATCTCAAATTCATCTATTCAACCAACACAAAGAACTTCAAAGAGTGCCCCAAAGTTTCTACCAGAGAGTCAAGACGAAAACGTGTGCCAACCCCTATGCATAAGTTCACAAGGTCACTGAACTCGCAAGTTGATCACCGAAACATACATCAAGTAGATCACGTGAATATCCCATTGTCACCACAGATAAGCACGGCAAGACATACATCAAGTGTTCTCAAATCCATAAAGACTTAATCCGATAAGATAACTTCGAAGGGAAAACTCAATCCATTACAAGAGAGTAGAGGGGGAGAAACATCATAAGATCCAACTATAATAGCAAAGCTCGCGATACATCAAGATCGTGCCAAATCAAGAACACGAGAGAGAGAGAGAGAGAGATCAAACACATAGCTACTGGTACATACCCTCAGCCCCGAGGGTGAACTACTCCCTCCTCGTCATGGAGAGTGCCGGGGAAGATGGCCACCGGTGAGGGATCCCCCCTCCGGCAGGGTGCCGGAACAGGGTCCCGATTGGTTTTTGGTGGCTGCAGAGGCTTGCGGCAGCGGAACTCCCGATCTATTCTGCTCCTCGATGTTTTTAGGGTATATGGACATATATAGGCGAAAGAAGTCGGTCAGGGGATCCACGAGGGGCCCACGAGGGTGGGGGCGCGCCTCCCTGCCTCGTGGCTTCCTCAATTCATTCCGTTTGGACTCCGTTTGATATTCCTTTTCTTCGAAACACTGAAATAGGCAAGAAAACAGCAATTTGGGCTGGGCCTCCGGTTAATAGGTTAGTCCCAAAAATAATATAAAAGTGTTTAGTAAAGCCCATAAACATCCAAAACAGATAATATAATAGCATGAATACTTCATAAATTATAGATACGTTGGAGACGTATCAAGGACCTCGTCGGATCTCCGTCTCCGGCCGCTCTCCTCGAATTCCGTCCGGTGGGATCGTTCCCCACCACTTCCTCTTGCCATGGAACAAGGTTTCTCCCCAAATCCCTCTCTCTTTGGTTCGTGCCTTCGTTTCTAGGTTTTTGGGGAGATGCATGTTGTTCTTGAGATTTTAGGCCAAATCTTTGCAAGAGTAGGATGTTGGAGAGTAGTAATGCGTAGAGATGGTACTTGATATGTTGCCCCGTGGTAGATTTGATCGGCCGTAGTACCGCGTTGTTGTCACGGTTGTGCTCAGATCCAGTTTCAGATCTGAAACCGTGCGGTACTACCGCATCTCCGTTGCGGCACTACCGCTGCCACGGTACTACCACTCCCCAGGAGTGGTACTACCGCGCGTGGTGCTGTACTAAGATTCTACTGCTGCTCCAAGACACGGTATTACCGTACCACCCTGTCGTACTACCGTGGCTAGGAGCAGCACTAAAGTTTTAGTACCGCGTAGCTCTGCGGTACTACCGTTGTTCTCAATCTCCCATGTGGCAATTATCAAGTACAAGTTCTACATGTTTCACCTGCTTTGTTGTGGTCTTTGCATTAATCCTTCTCACTTTTCTTGTGTTGTGTTTGTGTTGTGTGTCTTAGGTGGTGGCTCCGGTGCACCTGCACGTCGTTCCAATCCTAGCCGGAACACAGGCTCCAAGCGTATGCGCAACCAAGATGAAGCTCCAGAGGGCTCCAATGCCCCCAACGCAGGACCAAGACCACCGCCACCAAGGATAAGGAACCAACAATGGGCATGGATGAGATACCGCTTGCTGAGTTTATCTCTCGAAGGAAGATCAACCCCTATGTCAAAGCCCGCGCCAACTTCAGAGGGAATGACTTGTTCTGGACAAAGCAACAGAATCTGATATATCTGGATGTTATCAAGGCCAAGCAAAACATCTATGTGGATGTGCACTGGATCGACATGCATCATATGAGGTAAGAGAAGCACCGAGACTATTTTGGTGAAGCTTTGGACCTAGTGGAGCAGTTTGGCATTGAGCATATCATCTCTTTTCACAAAGACTTTGATCCTGAGATTGTGGCTCAGTTCTTTGCCTCGGTACACTTCCATCCTAATGAGGAACGGACTATGACGTGGATGACCAATGGACAGTAGCTGACTGCTACGTGGAAGGATTTCATGACTCTGCTTGGTGTTCAGGATGAGGGGCTCAACACACCCCAAGGTGTTCGTCCTCATGCCAATCCCGAGTCAGCTAACAAGAACAAGCTTCAGGCCTACTATGTTGAGAAGAAGCTATCCAGTGGCAAGTCGACATGGGTGCTGAATTCCTTCCTTGACATCATGTACCAGATCTTCCGCAACACTCTCTTTTCGCGCATTGGTGACAAGGATAAGGTGCATGCTTATCTCGTGGACATGATGCTCCTTTGTGAGGAAGCGCGCAACTCTCAGACGCTACCACTTGATGTCTCACATATCATGTGGTGTGAGCTCCGGTTTGCGGTGTACAACCGCAAGGTTCCCATCTATGGACCATATTTGTTTCATCTGATCTCAGCAAGTTGGGAGAAGCTCTTCCCTCAGGACGAGTTTGAGGCCCCTAGTTGGATTCGGCACGATCCCATCAAGCTCCGCGTCAAGCCACAGTGGGCCAACACTACTTCTCATGCTGAGGCAGCGGCTGCTGCCATGGATGTGGATGCAGACGAGGATGAGGAGGAGGCAGCGGACGAGGACAGCTCTGAGGGCTACATCCCTCCCACCACTGAGCCATCTTGGGCTAAGAGACTGAGGAACAAGATGAAGACCTTGTTCTGTATGCAGGCCAAGGGGCAGTACAGGACTCATGTTGCTTCCAAGGAGGGTCGCCGCCGCGACAAGAGGATTTTCAGGACCTTTGGCGAGAACATATCCAGCAGGTTAGAGGAGCACATCACCCCAAAGGCAGAGTGGATCGCCAAGCAGGGATTTCAGTGGACTGAGTCTAAGGAGGAGACCATCCCAGCTGCCGAGTTCGACGAGGAGCGTGCGAGTGACTACTCCGCTTGAGCCACCACGTGTGTTGTAGGTGCCCTCTCTGCCTTTTTGGCGTCTCGATGCTAAAGGGGGAGAGAGTGTAGGATTTGCGTGGATTTGCGAGTCGTGTGTCGTGTTTGTTTGGTTTGGTTTGTTCCGTTGTACTCCGTTTGCTTTGGTTTGGTTTGGTTTGCGCTTGTGAGATCTCTCTATCATATGGTGTAAGACATATGCACTTTATCGTACCTTATTGAGCTTATGCTATCTTGTGCTATTTACGTTATGCTCATATCTACTATCTTGCTTAGTGTTAGCTTTTATGTTGCAAGATATGCCTTGTCTATAAAATATAGGGGGAGTGTTGATCCTAGTATGGGTGCCGTGTAGTCCAAAGCACTTATCGAGAGATGAGCACACATCTAGGGGGAGTCCATCTATATTTTAGAGTTGTGGGGTTTGCCCACGTTCTATGCTATCTACCTTTGTGCAAATCCCGTGTTGTCATCAATCCACCAAAAAGGGGAGATTGTAAGGGCATATTTATCCCTTAGTCGGTTTTGGTGATTGATGACAATGCGTTTGCGGACTAATCATGTGCATTGTATATTTCAGACATATCTTGACTAGGCACAAGATGATTTGGTGCCCCTCGAAGACTATTGAAGACGACGTTTCTCTACGTTTCTTTTCAGTGGATTTGAGTCGTAGGAAAGCCGTACTATTACGAGGGGGTCCGCTTTGGAAAGGTTTGGGTGGAATCATCACGTACATGTCTTCTCCCTTTGCACCGCCTTTCCTCTAGCACTTTGGAGCATCCTCCGTTTTTCCGTGTCTATGCAAAATGTTGTGTTTGTGCTTGTTGAACTGGGGCATGCGGTAGTACTGCTCCTAGGAGCGGTAGTACCGCAGGACCTTGCGGTAGTACCGGCCGCTGGCGCGGTAGTACCGCACGTGCCCACGGTAGTACCGCTTCCTCGGAGCGGTAGTACTGTGGCCTCAGGCCAGGCGTTGCTGCCTTCGTAGTAGAAGGTGGCACCCTACACGGTAGTACCGTGACAAGTGTGCGGTAGTACCGTGGCATCTGGCCAGGTTCCGCAACATGCGCGGCAGTAGGGGCGGATGTAATTTTTTACATCCGCACCCCGCGCGGTAGTACCGCTCCTGGCTTACGGTACTACTGTGTCGGATTTTTGCATCGACTCCATCTCTGCGGAAGTTGCCACGGATGTATTTTTATATGTCCATGCCTTCTCAAAATCTGGACTATCCCTGCCTTGCGGTAGTACACTGATACGTCTCCAACGTATCTATAATTTATGAAGCATTCATGCTATTATATTATCCATCTTGGATGTCTAATGGGCTTTACTATGCACTTTTATACTATTTTTGGGACTAACCTATTAACCCAGAGCCCAGTGCCAGTTTCTGGTTTTTCCCTTGTTTTAGTGTTTCGCAGAAAAGGAATATCAAACGGAGTCCAAACGGAATGAAACCTTCGGGAGAGTTATTTTTGGAACAGAAGCAATCCAGAATACTTGGAGTGTACGTAAGGGAAGCAACGAGGAAGGCACGAGGCAGGGGGCGCGCCCACCCCCCTGGGCGTGCCCTCCACCCTCGTGGGCCCCTCGTGGCCCCCCTGGCGTATTTCTTCCTCCTATATATATCAATATACCTAAAACCATCGGAGAACAGAATAGATCGGGAGTTCCGCCGCCGCAAGCCTCTGCAGCCACCAAAAACCAATCGGGACCCTGTTCCAGCACCCTGCCGGAGGGGGGTCCCTCACCGGTGGCCATCTTCATCATCCCGGCGCTCTCCATGACGAGGAGGGAGTAGTTCATCCTCGGGGCTGAGGGTATGTACCAGTAGCTATGTGTTTGATCTCTCTCTCTCTCGTGTTCTTGATTTGGCACGATCTTGATGTATCGCGAGCTTTGCTATTATAGTTGGATCTTATGATGTTTCTCCCCCTCTACTCTCTTGTAATGGATTGAGTTTTCCCTTTGAAGTTATCTTATCGGATTGAGTCTTTAAGGATTTGAGAACACTTTATGTATGTCTTGCGTGGGATACCCGTGGTGACAATGGGGTATTCTATTGATTCACTTGATGTATGTTTCGGTGATCAACTTGCGAGTTCCGTGACCTTGGTAATCTATGCATAGGGGTTGGCACACATTTTCGTCTTGACTCTCCGGTAGAAACTTTGGGGCACTCTTTGAAGTTCTTTGTTTTGGTTGAATAGATGAATCTGACATTGTGTGATGGATATCGTATAATCATGCCCACGGATACTTGAGGTGACATTGGAGTATGTAGGTGACATTAGGGTTTTGATTGATTTGTGTCTTAAGGTGTTATTCTAGTAGGAACTCTTGAATAGATCAATCCGAAAGAACAACTTTGAGGTGGTTTCGTACCCTACCATAATCTCTTCGTTAGTTATCCGCTATTAGTGACTTTGGAGTGACTCTTTGTTGCATGTTGAGGGATTGTTATATGATCAAACTATGTTATTATTGTTGAGAGAACTTGCACTAGTGAAAGTATGAACCTTAGGCCTTGTTTCCTAGTATTGCAATACCGTTTACGCTCACTTATATTATTAGTTACCTTGCTGTTTTTATAATTTCAGATTACAAATACCTTTATCTACTATTCATATTGCACTTGTATCACCCTCTCTTCGCCAAACTAGTGCACCTATACAATTTACCATTGTGTTGGGTGTGTTGGGGACAGAAGAGACTCTTTGCTATTTGGTTGTAGGGTTGCTTGAGAGAGACCATCTTCATCCTACGCCTCCCACGGATTGATAAACCTTAGGTCATCCACTTGAGGGAAATTTGCTACTGTCCTACAAACCTCTGCACTTGGAGGCCCAACAACGTCTACAAGAAGAAGGTTGCGTAGTAGACATCAGGTTCTTTTCTGGCGCCGTTGCCGGGGAGGTGAGTGCTTGAAGGTATATCTTTAGATCTTGCAATCGAATCTTTTAGTTTCTTGTTTTATCACTAGTTTAGTCTATAAAAGATAACTACAAAAAAATGGAATTGAGAGTACCTCATATGCTTCATCTTTTTAATGTTTTTCATGAAAATAAGGATTCCGATAATTGTGCTGATAACCCACAAGTATAGGGGATCGCAACAGTTTTCGAGGGTAGAGTATTCAACCCAAATTTATTGATTCGACACAAGGGGAGCCAAAGAATATTCTCAAGTATTAGCAATTGAGTTGTCAATTCAACCACACCTAGATAACTTAATATCTACAGCAAAGTATTTAGTAGCAAAGTAATATGATAGTAGTGGTAACGGTAACAAAGAGTAAAGGTAGCAAAAGTAATATTTTTGGTGTTTTGTAGTGATTGTAACAGTAGCAACGGAAAATTAAATAAGTGAAGAACAATATGTGAAAAGCTCGTGGGAATTGGATCGGTGATGGAGAATTATGCCCGATGCGGTTCATCATGTAACAATCATAACATAGGGTGACACAGAACTAGCTCCAATTCATCAATGTAATGTAGGCATGTATTCCGAATATAGTCATACGTGCTTATGGAAAAGAACTTGCATGACATCTTTTGTCCTACCCTCCCGTGGCAGCGGGGTCCTACTAGAAACTAAGGGATATTAAGGCCTCCTTTTAATAGAGTACCGGAACAAAGCATTAGCACATCGTGAATACATGAACTCCTCAAACTATGGTCATCACCGGGAGTGGTCCCGATTATTGTCACTTCGGGGTTGCCGGATCATAACACATAGTAGGTGACTATAGACTTGCAAGATAGGATCAAGAACACACATATATTCATGAAAACATAATAGGTTCAGATCTGAAATCATGGCACTCGGGCCCTAGTGACAAGCATTAAGCATAGCAAAGT
The DNA here is from genome assembly GCF_018294505.1 of Triticum aestivum. NCBI lineage: Eukaryota > Viridiplantae > Streptophyta > Magnoliopsida > Poales > Poaceae > Triticum > Triticum aestivum. Next base: position 517,438,203 of record NC_057805.1, read on the forward strand.
CATAGCAACATCAATCTCAGAACATAGTGGATACTAGGGATCAAACCCTAACAAAACCAACTCGATTACATGATAGATCTCATCCAACCCATCACCGTCCAGCAAGCCTACGATGGAATCACTCATGCACGGCGGTGAGCATCATGAAATTGGTGATGGAGGATGGTTGATGATGACTATGGCGACGAATTCCCCTCTCCGGAGCCCCGAACAGACTCCAGATCAGCCCTCCCGAGAGGTTTTAGGGCTTGGCGGTGGCTCCGTATCGTAAAACGCGATGAATTCTTCTCTTTGGTTTTTTTCTCCCCGAAAGCAAATATATAGAGTTGGAGTTGAGGTCGGAGGAGCTCCAGGGGGCCCACGAGGTAGGGGGCGCGCCCCCCACCCTTGTGGACAGGGTGTGGGCCCCCTGGTCTTCATCTTTTGCAAGGATTTTTTTATTATTTCCAAATAGACGTTCCGTGGAGTTTCAGGTCATTCCGAGAACTTTTGTTTCTGCACATAAATAACACCATGGAAAGTCTGCTGAAAACAGCATCAGTCCGGGTTAGTTCGATTCAAATCATGCAAGTTAGAGTCCAAAACAAGGGCAAAAGTGTTTGGAAAAGTATATACGACGGAGACGTATCAACTCCCCCAAGCTTAATCCTTTGCTTGTCCTCAAGCAATTCAGTTGATAAACTGAAAGTGATAAAGAAAGACTTTTACAAACTCTGTTTGCTCTTGTTGTTGCAAATATGTAAAGCCAGCATTCAAGTTTTCAGCAAAGATTATGACTAACCACATTCACAATAACTCTTAGGTCTCATGTTTACTCATATCAATAGCATAATCAACTAACGAGTCATAATAATAAATCTTGGATGACAACACTTTCTCAAAACAATCATGATATGATATAACAAGATGGTATCTCGCTAGCCCTTTCTGAGACCGCAAAACATAAATGCAGAGCACCTTTAAAGATCAAGGACTGACTAGACATTGTAATTCATGGTAAAAGAGATCCAATCATAGTCATACCCAATATAAATTAATAGTAGTGAATGCAAATGACAGGTGCGCTCTCCAGCTAGTGCTTTTTAATAAGAGGGTGATGACTCAACACAAAAGTAAATAGATAGGCCCTTCGCAGAGGGGAGCAGGGATTTGTAGAGGTGCCAGAGCTCGGTTTTGAAATAGAGATAAATAATATTTTGAGCGGCATACTTTCATTGTCAACATAACAACCAAGAGATGGCGATATCTTCCATGCTACACATATTATAGGCGGTTCCCAAACAGAATGGTAAAGTTTATACTCCCCCTCCACCAACAAGCATCAATCCATGGCTTGCTCGAAACAACGAGTGCCTCCAACTAGCAACAGTCCCAGGGGGAGTTTTGTTTGCAATTATTTTGGTTTAGTTTGCATAAAGCATGGGACTGGGCATCCCGGTGACCAGCCATTTTCTCGTGAGTGAGGAGCGGAGTCCACTCCTCTTGAGAATAACCCGCCTAACATGGAAGATAAGGGCAGCCCTAGTTGATACATGAGCTATTCGAGCATACAAAACAGAATGTTTATTTGAAGGTTTAGAGTTTGGCACATACAAATTTACTTGGAACGGCAGGTAAATACCGCATATAGGAAGGTATAGTGGACTCATATGGAATAACTTTGGGGTTTAAGGGATTGGATGCACAAGCAGTATTCCCGCTTAGTACAAGTGAAGGCTAGCAAAAGACTAGGAAGCGACCAACTAAAGAGCGACAATCGTCATGAACATGCATTAAAATTAATAAACATTGGATGCAAGCATGAGTAGGATATAATCCACCATGAACATAAATATCGTGAAGGCTATGTTGATTTGTTTCAACTACATGTGTGAACATGTGCCAAGTCAAGTCACTTAAATCATTCAAAGGAGGATACCACCCCATCATACCACATCACAACCATTTTAATAGCATGTTGGCACACAAGGTAAACCATTATAACTCATAGCTAATCAAGCATGGCATGAGAAACTATGATCTCTAATTGTCATTGCAAACATGTTTATTCATAATAGGCTGAATCAGGAACGATGAACTAATCATATTTACAAAAACAAAAGAGGTCGAGTTCATACCAGCTTTTCTTATCGCAGTCAGTCCATCATATATCGTCATAATTGCCTTTCACTTGCACGACCAAACGATGTGAATAATAATAAGAGTGCACGTGCATTGGACTAAGCTGGAATCTGCGAGCATTCAATAAACAGGAGAAGACAAGGCAATATGGCCTCTTGGTTAAATCAACAATAATGCATATAAGAGCCACTTCAACAATTTAATCATGGTCTTCTCCTACGACCCCCAAAGAAAAGAAAACAAATAAAACTATTTACACGGGAAAGCTCCCAACAAGCAAAAGAAGAACAAGAAATCTTTTTGGGTTTTCTTTTTAATTATTACTACTACAACAAGAAAAGTAAACTAACTAAAAGCTACACTATTTTTTTTTGTTTTTCTTAAGGTTTAACAAACACACAAGAAGAAAGCTGGAAAAAGAAAATAAACTAGCATGGATATTACAGTGAAAGAGTATGAGCACCGACATCTAGCAATGAGTGTGTGTAAACATAAATGTAATGTCGGTGAGAAATACGTACTCCCCCAAGCTTAGGCTTTTGGCCTAAGTTGGTTCATTGCCACGGATGGCCTGGCGGATATCCATAGTTGTAGCTGGGGTCGTACTGAGATGAAGAGGACTCTGACTGCCACTGGCTGGCAGTCATCTCCGGATCCCAAAAGTAATCAGACTGTCGTGGAGGCTCAAATTGTGGTTCCGGCTCCGGGGCGGGTGTAGGGTTCCGGTAGGCTTGAATGGCCGCCCACGGAACGAGATACGGACCTTCAGATAAATTAAACAAGGAAGGAGTAGGCAAGGTAATGGTCTCAAGGTGATGTTTATCAAAGTACAATTTATATTTAAGCGCCCCTTCCCTATTCTTAACAATAAAGTCATGCGCTAACATACTCTTATAATCTAAATAAGCATTGGGCAGCAATTTTTCTTCTTTCTCATAGAGCCTAATAGGTATGTTATAATGTGCGGCAAGGCGTGAAGCATAAATACCTCCAAAGATGGGGCCCTTAGTACGGTTCAGACTTGACCGTTTAGCAATAATACCGCCCATACTAACAGTGTTGTCGGAATATAAACCATGGAGCAAAATGATAATATCAGGGACATTGAGGTTTCCACAGTTTCCGCGACCAATTAAGCAACGACTAGCAAATATGGCAAAGTAGCGTAAAACAGGAAAATGTATGCTAGTGATTCTTGCATCGGAAACCTTCCTGGTTTCCCCCACAGTAATGGTGTCAATAAACCCGTCCACGTCTTTACGATGTGGTTCATCTAAGGTACCCTCGAAGGGTATTTTGCAAACCTTGCAAAATTCTTCTAGTGGCATTTTCTTAACAACATCGTATAAATGAAACTCTACTGAAGGAGGTGTTTCTTTAGGAAAATAGTAGAAGTTTTGCACAAAAGTATTAGTGAGTAAGAGATACTGATGACGTTGGTCGCGGAGGAAGTCGGTGAGGCCAGCATTCTCAGCCAATGAATAGAAATCATCATAAATCCCGGCTTCTCTCAAGAAATTATCAGAAGGCCATTCACACGGCCGGACCTCCGCGGTGCGAGGCAAATTATATTTGGGCCTCTGTGCTTCATTTTGTTTTTCCTTCGAGCTTCGGCTCGACGAGCCCCTAAAAAATCTCTTCATTATTTTCTAAAATATTCTGAAGTTTTTAGTAACTTCAAACAAAAGCAAACCAAACTCAATAAAATTGATAGCAACTACTCCTACAAGTGCCTAGAGCCTATATCATGCATTAGAACTACTTGGAACCATATAAATTTGGCATGCAAGCTCAAGAACATGGTCACCTAGGCAGCACAGATTTGCAATGAATAAAGCACTAGAACAAAAACTAATTGGACCGATGGAGGAGTCACATACCAAGGAACAATCCCCCCAAGCAGTTTTGTGAGAGGTGCTTTGAGCAAGGAGATCGAAAATCGCAGCAAAATGAGCTAGAACTCGTGCTTGAGCTGGATATTGGTGTTTATGGGAGGAAGAAGGAGTGTATGGGTGCAGGAATGAGTGGAGGAGGGCCACCGTGGGCCCACGAGGCAGGGGGCGCGCCCTGGGGGGTAGGGCGCGCCCTCCACCCTCGTGGCCAGGTGCTTGCCCCTCCTACTGTGTTCTCAGTGCCAGAAATTCTCAAATATTCTAGAAAAAATCATATTCCATTTTCAGGGCATTTGGAGAACTTTTATTTTTGGGGTATTTTTATATTGCACGGATAAATCGGAAAACAGACAGAAAAATACTATTTTTACTTTATTTCATCCATCTCATGCTCATCAAAAGGAATCCACTAACAAGGTTGATCAGGTCTTGTTAACAAACTCATTCCGACTAACATGGAACCGGAGAAATTTCGAATAACACTATGTTACCTCAACGGGGATATGCACATCCCCAATAATAAGAATATCATATTTCTTCTTGACAGTAGGAAGAGGAAATTCAAAACCTCCAAAAATAATCAATGGAATTTTTCCAATAGAATTGATACTATGAACTTGAGGTTGTTTCCTCGGAAAGTGTACCGTATGCTCATTACCATTAACGTGAAAGGTGACATTGCCTTTGTTGCAATCAATAACAGCCCCTGCAGTATTCAAAAAGGGTCTTCCAAGAATAATAGACATACTATCGTCCTCGGGAATATCAAGAATAACAAAGTCCGTTAAAATAGTAACGTTTGCAACCACAATAGGCACATCCTCACAAATACTGACAGGTATAGCAGTTGATTTATCAGCCATTTGCAAAGATATTTCAGTAGGTGTCAACTTATTCAAATCAAGTCTACGATATAAAGAGAGAGGCATAACACTAACACCGGCTCCAAGATCACATAAAGCAGTTTTAACGTAGTTTCTTTTAATGGAGTATGGTATAGTGGGTACTCCTGGATCTCCTAGTTTCTTAGGTATTCCACCCTTAAAAGTATAATTAGCAAGCATGGTGGAAATTTCAGCTTTCGGTATTTTTCTCTTATTTGTAACAATATCTTTCATATACTTAGCATAAGGATTCATTTTGAGCATATCAGTTAGTCGCATACGCAAAAAGATAGGTCTAATCATTTCAGCAAAGCGCTCAAAATCCTCATCATCCTTTTTCTTGGATGGTTTGGGAGGAAAAGGCATGGGTTTCTGAACCCAAGGTTCCCTTTCCTTACCATGTTTCCTAGCAACAAAGTCTCTCTTATCATAACGTTGATTCTTTGATTGTGGGTTATCAAGATCAACAGCAGGTTCAATTTCCACATCATTATCATTACTAGGTTGAGCATCATCATTAACATTTTCACTAGGTTCATGTTCATTACCAGATTGTGTTTCAGCATCAGAAATAGATATATCATTTGGATTCCCAGGTGTTTCAGCAATAGGTTCACTAGAAGCATGCAAAATCCTATCATTTTTCTTTTTCTTCTTTTTAGAAGTACTAGGTGCATCAATATTATTTCTCTGAGAATCTTTCTCAATTCTCTTAGGGTGGCCTTCAGGATACAAAGGTTCCTGAGTCATTCTACCAGTTCTAGTAGCCACTCTAACAACATAATAATTTTTCTTATTATTCATTTCATTGAGCAAATCATTTTGAGCTTTAAGTACTTGTTCTACTTGAGTGGTCACCATAGAAGCATGTTTAGTAATGAGTTTAAGTTCACCTCTAACATTAGCCATGTAATCACCCAAGTGTTCAATCATATAAGCATTTTGTTTTAATTGTCTACCAAAATAAGCATTGAAGTTTTCTTGCTTAACCATAAAGTTATCAAACTCATCCAAACATTGGCTAGCAATCTTAGTAGGAGGGATTTCAGCTTTATCATATCTATAGAGAGAATTTACCTTTACTACTTGTGTCGGGTTATCAAGACCATGAGTTCCTTCAATAGGTAATGGATTAAGATCATATGTTTCTTCAACAGGCGGTAAATTAAGACCATGTATTTCTTCAATAGGAGGTAAATTCTTAACATCTTCAGCTTTAATACCCTTTTCTTTCATAGATTTCTTTGCCTCTTGCATATCTTCAGGACTGAGAAATAGAACACCCCTCTTCTTCGGAGTTGGTTTAGGAATAGGCTCAGGAATTGGCTCAAGAAGTGTCCAATTATTTTCATTTGTCAACATATTATTCAATTGAATTTCAGCTTCATCCGGTGTTCTTTCCCTGAAAACAGAACCAGCACAACTATCCAGGTAATCTCTGGAAGCATCGGTTAGTCCATTATAAAAGATATCAAGTATTTCATTTTTCTTAAGAGGGTGATCAGGCAAAGCATTAAGTAACTTGAGAAGCCTCCCCCAAGCTTGTGGGAGACTCTCTTCTTCAATTTGCACAAAGTTGTATATTTCCCTCAAAGCAGCTTGTTTCTTATGAGCGGGGAAATACTTAGCAGAGAAGTACTAAATCATATCCTGGGGACTACACACACAACCAGGATCAAGAGAATTAAACCATATCTTAGCATCACCCTTTAATGAGAACGGAAATATTTTAAGGATATAAAAGTAGCGAGATCTCTCATCATTAGTGAACAGGGTGGCTATATCATTTAATTTAGTAAGATGTGCCACAACAGTTTCAGATTCATAGCCATGAAAAGGATCAGATTCAACCAAAGTAATTATATCAGGATCAACAGAGAATTCATAATCCTTATCGGTAACACAAATAGGTGAAGTTGCAAAAGCAGGGTCGGGTCTCATTCTATCATTAAGAGATTGCTGATTCCATTTAGCTAATAACCTCTTGAGCTCATATCTATCTTTGCAAGCTAAAATAGCTAAGGAAGCTTCTTTATCAAAAACATAACCCTCAGGAATAACAGGCAAGTTTTCATCATCAATTTCATCAACATAATCAGTTCCAATAATTTCTTTCTCTCTAGCTCTAGCAATTTGTTCATCAAGAAATTCACTAAGTGGCACAGTAGTATCAAGCATAGAAGTAGTTTCGTCATAAGTATCATGCATAGCAGAAGTGGCATCATCAATAACATGCGACATATCAGAACGAATAGCAGAAGCAGGTTTAGGTGTCGCAAGCTTACTCAAAAAAGAAGGTGAATCAAGTGCAAAGCTAGATGGCAGTTCCTTACCTCCCTTCGCAGTTGAGGGATAAATTGTTGTCTTAGCGTCTTTCAAGTTCTTCATAGTGACCAGCAGATATAATCCCAAGTGACTCAAAGAATAGAGCTATGCTCCCCGGCAACGGCGCCAGAAAATAGTCTTGATAACCCACAAGTATAGGGGATCGCAACAGTTTTCGAGGGTAGAGTATTCAACCCAAATTTATTGATTCGACACAAGGGGAGCCAAAGAATATTCTCAAGTATTAGCAGTTGAGTTGTCAATTCAACCACACCTGGATAACTTAATATCTGTAGCAAAGTATTTAGTAGCAAAGTAATATGATAGTAGTGGTAACGGTAACAAAGAGTAAAGGTAGCAAAAGTATTATTTTTGGTGTTTTGTAGTGATTGTAACAGTAGCAACGGAAAAGTAAATAAGCGAAGAACAATATGTGAAAAGCTCGTAGGCATTGGATCGGTGATGGAGAATTATGCCGGATGCGGTTCATCATGTAACAATCATAACATAGGGTGACACAGAACTAGCTCCAATTCATCAATGTAATGTAGGCATGTATTCCGAATATAGTCATACGTGCTTATGGAAAAGAACTTGCATGACATCTTTTGTCCTACCCTCCCGTGGCAGCGGGGTCCTAATGGAAACTAAGGGATATTAAGGCCTCCTTTTAATAGAGTACCAGAACAAAGCATTAGCACATAGTGAATACATGAACTCCTCAAACTATGGTCATCACCGGGAGTGGTCCCGATTATTGTCACTTCGGGGTTGTCGGATCATAACACATAGTAGGTGACTATAGACTTGCAAGATAGGATCAAGAACACACATATATTCATGAAAACATAATAGGTTCAGATCTGAAATCATGGCACTCGGGCCCTAGTGACAAGCATTAAGCATAGCAAAGTCATAGCAACATCAATCTCAGAACATAGTGGATACTAGGGATCAAACCCTAACTAAACTAACTCGATTACATGATAGATCTCATCCAACCCATCACCGTCCAGCAAGCCTATGATGGAATTACTCACGCACAGCGGTGAGCATCATGAAATTGGTGATGGAGGATGGTTGATGATGACGATGGCGACGAATTCCCCTCTCCGGAGCCCCGAACGGACTCCAGATCAGCCCTCCCGAGAGGTTTTAGGGCTTGGCGGCGGCTCCGTATCGTAAAACGCGATGAATTCTTCTCTCTGGTTTTTTTCTCCCCGAAAGCAAATATATAGAGTTGGAGTTGAGGTCGGAGGAGATCCAGGGGGGCCCACGAGGTAGGGGGCGCGCCCCCACCCTCGTGGACAGGGTGTGGGCCCCCTGGTCTTCATCTTTTGCAAGGATTTTTTATTATTTCCAAATAGACGTTCCGTGGAGTTTCAGGTCATTCCGAGAACTTTTGTTTCTGCACATAAATAACACCATGGAAAGTCTGCTGAAAATAGCGTCAGTCCGGGTTAGTTCCATTCAAATCATGCAAGTTAGAGTCCAAAACAAGGGCAAAAGTGTTTGGAAAAGTAGATACGACGGAGACGTATCATGTGCCAAAGTGTTAGAAGAAGAATGCATTAGAATGTTTGGCACTTAATATTTGAATGATGAGCATGATTGTTATGATGTTAGTATGAATTCCTTGAATATCCATGATGCTAATGATATGCAAAGCCACAAGCTTGGGGAAGCTATGTTTGATAAAGACGATATTTTTAGTCCCCCAAGTTTTGAAGAGAAAATTTATTATGATGAAAGCATGCCTCCTAACTATGATGATTATTGTGATGACATGTATGCTATAAAGAATAATGATAACCATGAAACTTGTCATCATGATTTTAATTTTCAATTGGATTATGCCTCACATGATAGTTATTTTGTTGAGTTTGCTCCCACTACTATTGATGAGAATAAATTTGCTTATGTGGAGAGTAGTAAAATTTCTATGCAAGTAGATCATGAAAAGAATGCTTTATCTACTGGTTATATGGTTGAATTAATTCATGATGCTACTGAAAATTATTATGAGATGGGATCATATGCTTCTACATATTGCAATAATATCAAGTTTCCTCTCTATGTGTTGAAAATCTTGAAGCTATGCTCGTTTTGCCTTCCTATGCTAGTTGATTATTGTTCCCATAAATTGTTTGCTCACAAAATTCCTATGCATAGGAAGTGGGTTAGACTTAAATGTGCTAGTCATATTCTTCATGATGCTCGCTTTATGTTTCAATTCTTATCTTTTATGTGAGCATCATTGAAATCATCATGCCTAGCTAGGGGCGTTAAACGATAGCGGTTGTTGGGAGGCAACCCAATTTTATTTTAGTTTCTTGATTTTTGGTTCTGTTTAGTAATAAATAATCCATCTAGCTTCTGTTTAGATGTGGTTTTATGTTTTAATTAGTGTTTGTGCCAAGTAGAACCTTTGGGAAGACTTGGGTAAAGTCTATATGATCATGCTGTAAAAAAACAGAAACTTTTGCGCTCACGATATTAGCTGCCATTTTTTTACCAGAGAGTGAAATTGAGTTGATTCTTTTTGCACCTGATTACTAGACAAATTCCTAAGGTCCACCAATTTATTTTAGAATTTTTGGAGTTACAGACGTATTCGTTTGATACAGATTACTACAGAATGTTCTGTTTTTGACAGATTCTGTTTTTCGTGTGTTGTTTGCTTATTTCGATGAATCTATGAGTAGTATCGGAGGGTATGAATCATAGAAAAGTTGGAATACAGTAGGTTTAACACCAATATAAATAAAGAATGAGTTCATTACAGTACCTCAAAGTGGTGGTTTGCTTTCTTATCCTAACGGAGCTCATGAGATTTTCTGTTAAGTTTTGTGTTGTGAAGTTTTCAAGTTGTGGGTAAAGATTCGATGGGCTATGGAACAAGGAGTGGCAAGAGCCTAAGCTTGGGGATGCCCAAGGCACCCCAAGGTAATATTCAAGGACAACCAAGAGCCTAAGCTTGGGGATGCCCCGGAAGGCATCCCCTCTTTCGTCTTCGTCCATCGGTAACTTTACTTGGAGCTATATTTTTATTCACCACATGATATGTGTTTTGCTTGGAGCGTCATTTTCTTTTATTAGTATTTTCTTGCTGTTATTTAGATTAATGTTTTGCATCATTCATTTCAATAAAAATGTCAAGGATAGCCCTTACCATGCTTAAATTACAAGTCTACATGTTGCTGTTTGAAAACAGAAAGTTTACCGCTGTTGCAAAAATTCCATAGAAAAGTCAGAATGTGATAAAATGTTGAAACCTTTTGAATAATAAGCTATGATAAATTATCTAAAGTGGGAATTTTCTTTCATAATTTTTGGAGCTAGGGAAGTATGGATATTGCTGCATTCTTTACAGACTGTACTGGTTTGGCAGATTGCTGTTATGTTTGCATTGTTTGCATATGTTTTCTTGTTTAATGATTCCATTTGATGATGGGAGTTTTAAATATGCAGAGGCATTTAGTATGCAATGTTTAGTAATAATTTTAGTGATTTTCTACAGTAGAGTATGATAAGGTTTTTGCATTGGTTTATACTAACTTATCTCACGAGTCCTTGTTGAGTTTTGTGTGAATGAAGCTTTTGAGATTTAAGAAGACCATCATATGAGAGGAATTAAGGAGACAAAAAAGCTCAATCTTGGGGATGCCCAAGGCATCCCCAATCCATATTTCAAGAAGTCTCAAGCATCTAAGCTTGGGGATGCCCCGGTTGGCATCCCACCTTTCTTCTTCGACAATTATCGGTTAGTATCGGTTGATCCTAAGTTTTTGCTTCTTCACATGATTTACTATTCTTAGAATGTCATTTTATTTTGTTTTGCTTGCTGTTAGAATAAAATATCAAGATCTGAAATTATTAAATGGGAGAGCCTTCACATAGTTACATAATTATTCAACTACTCATTGAGCTTCACTTATATCTTTTGGAGTATTTTGTCATTTGCTCACGTGCTTCACTAATATCCTATGAGTAAATGGTTGAATGAATTGAATATCATAAATCTGAATTTATATATGTTTCATATGCTTATACCATGGGGAGTAATGACTTCACATATAAGAAGTAGAAGTGGTAAATTTATTGAAAGTTAGCAAACATAGTATTGGTCACTTGAACAATTCATGAAAGAATATTGAAGGAAGAGAGGTTTCACATATAAATATACTATCTTGGACATCTTCTAAGATTGTGAGCCCCATTAATTATTTTAAAATTTGATCAAATTAGTTGAAGTTGGACAAGGAAGACAACTTAATGAGTTATGGTTGGGTATATTTGTATAGAAGTTATATTGTTATAGATCCTCCAACATGTGGTGCTTGCTTTTTAGAATCTTTTGCTAGCCAAAATATCTGTACTAGGCGGGAATACTGCTTGTGCATCCAAATTCCTTGAACCAAGTTTCTTTCATGAGTGTCCACCATATCTACCTATATGCGGTATTTACCTGTCGTTCCAAGTAAATTTGCATGTGCCAAACTCTAAACCTTCAAATAATAATCTGTTTTGTATGCCCGAATCGCTCATGTAGCGACTAGGGCTGTCAGTATCTTCCATGCTAGGTGGGTTATTCTCAAGATGAGTGGACTCCGCTCATCATTCACGAGAAAAATGGCTGGTAACTGGGATGCCCAGTCCCATGATCAAAAGATCAAAATCAAATCAAAAATAATTGCAAACAAAACTCCCCCAGGATTGATGTTAGTTGGAGGCACCCGTTGTTTCGGGCAAGCCATGGATTGATGATTGTTGGTGGAGGGGGAGTAAAAACCTTACCATTCTGTTTGGGAACCGCCTATAATGTATGTAGTATGGAAGATATTGGGAACTCTTGGTTGTTATGTTGACAATAAAAGCATACCTCTCAAAATTATTTATCTCTGTTTTTGCTTCGAGCTCTGGCACCTCTGCAAATCCCTGCTTCCCTCTGCGAAGGGCCTATTTTTTACTTTTATGCAAGTGTCAGTAGTATTCCTTCTCATTCCAATCTACTATTTAGTTGGCAAGCATCATGTGATGAGGAAAGATCTAAGCATATATGGCCATTCAAATATATTTGATCATGAATTATTATTGTTGACAATTATCTATAAGATAAATAAGTTGGGAGGCGAAAACATTAAGCCCCTATCCTTCTCTGTGTTCGATGGATGCTATTTGTTCTAAAAATATGCTTTGAGTGGTAGCAATCATGGAATACTATATGACAGTTGAGTATGTGAAGTTTGCTGAATCAAAGCTCTGACATAGACCCTTCCTGAAAATAAGATGAATTGCAATTGTTTGATGACCGAGAACTTAGTTTGCTAGAAAGTTTATGATCTATGCTTTAACATTTGAATAGCTTGTTACTTGATCATGAGAAGTTTTATGAGATGAACTACCGTTATGACATATAGTGATGCTAGAAAAGGTGATTGAAATTATCATTGATCAAACTTATGCACCTGCTAGCATTCACACTTCATAAATTATTTCTTTTATCATTTACCTACTCGAGGACGAGCAGGAATTAAGCTTGGGGATGCTGATACGTCTCCAACGTATCTATCATTTATGAAGCATTCATGCTATTATATTATCCATTTTGGATGTTTAATGGGCTTTACTATGCACTTTTATACTATTTTTGGGACTAACCTACTAACCCAGAGCCCAGTGCCAGTTTCTGTTTTTTCCCTTGTTTCAGTGTTCCGCATAAAAGGAATATCAAACGGAGTCCAAACGGAATGAAACCTTCGGGAGAGTTATTTTTGGAACAGAAGCAATCCAGAAGACTTGGAGTGTACGTAAGGGAAGCAACGAGGAAGGCACGAGGCAGGGGGCGCGCCCACCCCCCCTGGGCGCGCCCTCCACCCTCGTGGGCCCCTCGTGCCCACTGACGTATTTCTTCCTCCTATATATATATATATATATATATATATATATATATATATATATATATATATATATATATATCAATATACCCTAAAACCATCGGAGAACAGAATAGATCGGGAGTTCCGCCGCCGCAAGCCTCTGCAGCCACCAAAAACCAATCGGGACCCTGTTCTGGCACCCTGCCGGAGGGGGGATCCCTCACCGGTGGCCATCTTCATCATCCCGGCGCTCTCCATGACGAGGAGGGAGTAGTTCACCCTCGGGGCTAAGGGTATGTACCAGTAGCTATGTGTTTGATCTCTCTCTCTCTCTCGTGTTCTTGATTTGGCACGATCTTGATGTATCACGAGCTTTGCTATTATAGTTGGATCTTATGATGTTTCTCCCCCTCTACTCTCTTGTAATGGATTGAGTTTTTCCTTTGAAGTTATCTTATCGGATTGAGTCTTTAAGGATTTGGGAACACTTGACGTATGTCTTGCGTGGGATACCCGTGGTGACAATGGGGTATTCTATTGATTCACTTGATGTATGTTTCGGTGATCAACTTGCGGGTTCCATGACCTTGGGAATCTATGCATAGGGGTTGGCACACGTTTTCGTCTTGACTCTCCGGTAGAAACTTTGGGGCACTCTTTGAAGTTCTTTGTGTTGGTTGAATAGATGAATCTGAGATTGTGTGATGCATATCGTATAATCATGCCCACGGATACTTGAGGTGACATTGGAGTATCTAGGTGACATTAGGGTTTTGATTGATTTGTGTCTTAAGGTGTTATTCTAGTAGGAACTCTTGAATATATCGATCCGAAAGAATAACTTTGAGGTGGTTTCGTACCCTACCATAATCTCTTCGTTAGTTATCCGCTATTAGTGACTTTGGGGTGACTCTTTGTTGCATGTTGAGGGATTGTTATATGATCAAACTATGTTATTATTGTTGAGAGAACTTGCACTAGTGAAAGTATGAACCTTAGGCCTTGTTTCCTAGCATTGCAATACCGTTTACACTCACTTATATTATTAGTTACCTTGCTGGTTTTATAATTTCAGATTACAAATACCTTTATCTACTATCCATATTGCACTTGTATCACCCTCTCTTCGCCGAACTAGTGCACCTATACAATTTACCATTGTATTGGGTGTGTTGGGGACACAAGAGACTCTTTGCTATTTGGTTGCAGGGTTGCTTGAGAGAGACCATCTTCATCCTACGCCTCCCACGGATTGATAAACCTTAGGTCATCCACTTGAGGGAAATTTGCTACTGTCCTACAAACCTCTGCACTTGGAGGCCCAACAACGTCTACAAGAAGAAAGGTTGCGTAGTAGACATCATACACCGCAAGGGGGAGCGGTAGTACCGCGCCAGCGGTTCTACCGCCTTCTGCTTCATTGCATTTGGGCTGTCCTGGTTTCTGCTGCTCGGGCGGTAGTACCGCGGGGCCCTGTGGTAGTACCGCGTGCCCCTGCGGTAGTACCGCGTCCCAGGCATGGTAGTACCGCGCTGCGCAGGCTGAGTTGGTGGATAACGGTTGGATTTGTTCCTCCACTATATAAGGGGTGTCTTCTTCCTCTAGTTGACTACCTCTTCTATCCCCAAGCTTCATTATTGCTCCAAGCTCCATTTTCGCCCGATCTCTCTCCCTAGCCAATCAAACTTGTTGATTCTTTAGGGATTGGTTGAGAAGGCCCCGATCTACACTTCCACCAAGAGAAATTTGATTCCCCCCACTAATCCCTTGCGGATCTTGTTACTCTTGGGTGTTTGAGCACCCTAGACGGTTGAGGTCACCGCGGAGCCATAGTCCATTGTGGTGAAGCTTCGTGGTGTCGTTGGGAGCCTCCAATTAAGTTGTGGAGATTGCCCCAACCTTGTTTGTAAAGGTTCGGTCGCCACCTCCAAGGGCACCAATAGTGGAATCACGGCATCTCGCATTGTGTGAGGGCGTGAGGAGAATACGGTGGCCCTAGTGGCTTTTTGGGGAGCATTGTGCCTCCACACCGCTCCAATGGAGACGTACTTCCCCTCAAAGGGAAGGAACTTCGTCAACATATCCTCGTCTCCACCGACTCCACTCTTGGTTATCTCATACCTTTACTTGTGCAAGTTTTATTGTGCTCTATCTCTTGCTTGTTTGTGTGCTTGTTGTTGTTGCATCATATAGGTTGCTCACATAGTTGCATATCTAGACAACCTACTTTGATGCAAAGTTTAAATTGGTAAAGAAAAGCTAAAAATTGTTAGTTGCCTATTCACCCCCCTCTAGTCAACTATATCGATCCTTTCAGGTGCAGTTGAATTCGATTCCTCCATGGTGTGAGGACTTGTTGTCTTGTGATTGTAACCCTCTCGTTGTGGAATAAACCTTCCTTTCTCCCCGCAAAAAAAGAAGGAAAGAGGGAAGATACGAGGCAGGGAGCGCCTACATTCATTGGGCGTTGTTGGTTCGTTTTCTTCTCTCCTTCCACATTCACTCGATTTCCTTTTTTATTTTTACTAGCAAAAGGGCCCGCGCGTTGCAACGGGAGAAAAAAAATCATAATGTCCGATGACGATGACCACATTTTGTTGACATCTCATCACATGATTTTGAAAATTTGTTCAGAAATGCATGAAAATGTTTCTTTTTTCTAAATTTATTCACACATCGAAGCAATGTGCACATTTTCCAAATAATATCATGGTTGTCAAAAAACTTGGTAACTCAAAGAAATGTTCTGAATTTCAAGAAACGTATTTAAAAAAAATACCATAATATTTCAATCCAACCCGGCAGTTAATTCTTCAAATTCACGCGAGTAAACCTTTGATCATTCATGAACATTTTTATGAATTTGGGAATATTTTTAAAACTCTTGACATTTTTTACTATTTACAAACATTTTTTTAAAATTGTGAACATTATTATATATTGAGGATGGTTTTTAAGCATTTTCTTTTGAATCGGTGAACAATTCTAGAATAGACAATTTTTTAAAATTCGCGAACATATTCTGAATCAGCAAATACTTTATGAATCAGTCAACTCTATTGTAATTCACAAACTGTTTTGCTAATCCCGTTTTATAAGCTCACTGTTTATTTCCCAAGGCGACTGATGGCAATCGTTTGAGAAAGTATATAAACTGTCGGTAATCGGTTTAACTGAGCAAGGTGGCACTATTGACAAAAAAAGACGCATCATATACAGGCCTACGCTAGCTGAGAAGATTTTTATTCCATTGAAAGCTGAGACGTGTCTGCTGGCCGATAAGGCCCAACCGGACGACTGATTTTTTTGTTAAAAAAAAAAACTGAAACAACTTACGGGAGGGCATAGGAAATGGGAGGAGCTCGATCGCCTGCTCGATCCCTTGCGGGAGAAGGTAGGATTCTTAAAAAAAAAAACTGAAACAACCTTTTTTTTAGAAACAAAACTGAAACAACCTGAGGGGCTTGATCAAAACGTATGTGTGAAGGCCCAGGTGGAGGAACGCAGGCCCAACTCTGGTGATACAAACCTTTTTTAATAGCCGATACGTAACTTTGCTCTACAAATTAGTACCACCTTATGTATTTCACGTAACGTAGGATCAGATGCGGGACGAAACCAAGAATATCACCTTGCTCTAATAATAGGTATAGATATAGATTAAAAAAATCTAAATACATTTATTCGAAAAATTAATAATTTCCTTACAAATTGAAATGTTCAAAGTGAAATAGAAAGTATAAACATCATGAAAAAAAAGTTTTGCTCCCTCTAATTCATATTAATTGTCACTGATTTAGTTTAAATTAATATAGACCAAAGGCAGTAGCATGTTTTACAAAATGTTTATAGCATTCAAAAATATGTTGACGTGTTTCAACAAAATATACTGACATTTTCAGAAAATGTTATACAATGTAGAAAATAACGCTCACGTAGTTCAAGAAAACAAATACAACCATTCAGAAAAATGTACATGACAATTAAAAAAATGATCACATGTTCCAAAAATAGGTTCATGACAATTAAAAAATATTTAGATAATTTAGAAAGAAGTTCACGAAGTTTAAAAAATTATCATTCAAAAGTGTTCAACATGTATTTCAAAACAATTAACATGTATTCAAAAAAATGTTCATGATATATATAAAAAGTACAATGTGTATTTAAAAATGGGCATGTATTAAAAAATACGAAAATAAATCTGTAAACAGAAAACAAAAAAGATACGATGAAATTGGCTCAGGAAACACACAAGACGAAAAGGAAAAAACTGCTCAGGAACACGCTCCCAGGAACCCATATTGGGTAAGCCCATCTAGGGTCCGCCTACTTCATACAGCAGGTGAGAAGGACATCGTAAAAATGGCATGCCATTATAAAAATAAAATTGCCATGCTCTTGATAGTAAAGCTGCCATGTTTTGAATAATAAAATCTCCATCTTAATTATAATAAAATTTCCATGTGGAAAAGTAGGGGGAAATCCCAAAATCACCATGAAAATTGATTAAAAATCCCAAAGTTTGCCACAAGAGCATTACAAAATGACTTAAAATTGCCATGTCTGAAAGACAAAAATCCATGGGGTCGTGAGATTTTTTTTCTTCGGAAAATTTTGCCATGTGTATAAAACACCTTGGCGTGTGAACATTTAAAAAAGTTTAAATCTGCCATGTGTCCAGTTCAGAAAATTATAAATCTGCTGGCATGTACCTAAAAACAAACAAAAAAACTTGCATATTTTTGCCACATAGTAAAAATGTGGAGTGTTTGGATAGGATTGTGTTGGCCTTTCTCTTTTGTTTAGCAAACAACCTTTTTTCTGTTTTGCGAGGGTTTTGGAACTCAGACATCAGTAGCCAACATTTCCAGCATTCTAACGCCACGTGCGTATTTCTTTTCCATGTGGGGAAGCTAGTACTCTTTGCCCGTTGTCGGAGGAATTGTATTTTGGCTTTTTGAGCGTTTGTTGGGCGTAACAAGGGACGTCGCCAGCTTTGGCTGAAGGAACCAGGCGTTTTGTTATATCCTTCTTGCCACACCATCTTCATCTCCATCCTTGCTTACATTATTTTATCCTATAGATAGACTATAGATACTACTCCCTTTATACAGAAATGATGATCTAAACGCTCTTATATTCTTTTACGGAGGAAGTATTATATTCTACCATGAGGCTGGAATATTTTTTTAACGCTAGCTAGCATGAGGCTGGATAAACCCCCGCAATCTCCGCCGTAATCTCTTGTTGGGCACCACACGAGCTAGCTAGCCCTCCCGTGATTTACCACGTCAATCAAACAAGGCAAGGCACCTGCTGGTCGCCATCCGGCATTTTCCGATTTCTTTTCTTTTCTCGTCGGAGAACAAGCGAGGACCCCCAGCCCCAGGAATAAACAATTTTTTTTTAGGGTAAGGAATAAACAATTCGGGACCAGCCAGCAGTGCACTCCTGCACATGGACGGTCGGTCCCCAGCCCACTCCACGCGTCGGCCGAGGGCCTGGGCCGTACTGCTGTTAAACAAACACGAACACGGGGGTGGGGTGGGCCCGCGAGGCGCCGAGCCCGTTCGTTTGGGCGTACGGGCTCTGGTACCCGGCCGTGGTACCCGGCGGAATGCGGACGACGCTGGTCCGCCCCACACCAGCACGGATCCTCTGTGCTCGGCCGGTGAGCTGTACACTCATCTGATGATGCCCACGCGGCAGAGCATTTTTTTTAACACAACACAATGGAAAGTCCTTCCTATACATCAGCATACACTCGTCCCTATAAGCGCACACACGCATACTCTATCCCTATGAGCACCTCCGAGAGAATGTGTCGGCATAGCATCTTGATATTTTACAAAGTCATCACAGGCGCCTCGCAGCAGACAAGAACGTCTTCTTCCACTGAAGGAACATCGCCGGAAGCCTGAAATAAATCCAGAAATAATGCGAGCACCAATGTCAAGCCTAGGACTTAACGATGATGGGTTGAGTATACCACTATCCTCCTAACTATCCAACCACAGGTTGGTTCGCACGCGACAGATCATATGGAGTATAGTACGTTTTGGAAAATTATCAGCAAAAACCAGTGTGCCGTGAATTCTACTTTTTACGAGATTTTTTATCTATTCATTATTTTACGGTGGTACAAACACACATAGAAAAATAACAATTCTGCATTTTTAGAGTGTAGGTTCACTCATTTTGCTCCGTATGTAGTCATTTGATGGAATCGCTAGAAAGACTTATATTTAGAAACGGAGGGAGTATGTCCGTAAACCACCCGACGACGGGTACAAGCACTGAAACGAGCAGAAGATGTGCTGCCGTCATCACCCTTCCCATACTGAACCCGGTCCAAACTTATTGTAGTAGACGACTGAAAAGCCGTCACACTAAGGCCCTACAAGACCAACGTACCAGAACAACAATCATCGTCAACGAAAAGAAGTATAGATTGAAATGATCCAACATGTAGACATTGGAACAAAGATTGAATTTGAGCAGATCCATCAAAGACCAGCACCGATCCGAATCCCGTGAGATCCGTCTGAGACACACCTCTACACGCATGTCAGTGACGCGAGACGTATCACCACAACCGTGTCTAGGCGGGAGCCCCTCATTCCATCCTTAAAAAAGCGTTGCCATCTCGGCTTACTGGATAGCACACGAACCCTAAACAAAAACTACAAAACACACTTGAAAGAGGAGCAAGATCCCTCCCACCGGTAATTAAGGGTCAGGGTCTATCGCACCTCCATGGCCCTAGGCAGACCGACGGGAGGCACAAAAACCCTAAGCTTTTTTTATGGAGAGGACGTGGCGTGGCTGTGTTCAAATCTAGAGATTGATCTTGTGCATCAGAAAATTGTTTTGGAATTGAATTGTGTTTTTATATGTTCAATGGTGACATATCCATGGATTCAACCCAACAATTGCACCATGCCTAAAATAGTCAACCTATTATTTGTTCCTACATATGTTTGTTTGACATTTATAAAAGTCGACGCGTCTAAATTTATGTACCGAATGGAGTATTATCATATTTTTGTGGTAACTATTTTTATCAGCTGGAAGGACCTCTGCCCTTTTTTTACCACACAGTGGTAGAGAAAATCGATGCAACATAGCCCCCCGACCAACCCTAGGCCGCGATTCAACAAGCCAATGGCTTCGTCATCAAAGTGACCGGTGGATGTTATTTTTTCCTTCTAGTGTTCTTTATACTGCTTTGACATATGATGATGAATAAATCGAAAGTCTTTCATGCAAAAGAAGAGAAAGTGATCCGTCAACACTTTATAACATGACTCGAAGCCGCGACTCCGACCGAAAAAACACAGCGTCACACAACGCATTGAAATCCCCGGAAAGTTTTTTGCTCAACACCAGGAAGCAGATAATTTGCCAGGCAGCGAACCAACATGTGATTGGGTAATTAGAGGGGCAGTGGTATTCCCAGCCCACGAGGGTTCAAGCCCTGGCGCTCCCGAATTTATTTCGGGATTTACGGCGATGCTTTTCGGTGGGAGGAGACGTTCCCGTCGACGACGAGGCGCCTATGGTGAGTTTGTAAATCTGAAGACGATGTGGCGGTTCAGTCTTTCGAAGGTGCTCATAAGGGTAGAGTGTGTGTGCGCGTTCGTAGAAGCGAGTTTATGCGCGTATGTGTGAGGTGTTATTTTTTTAAAATAAAAATATCTCGTGTTGTTTCCATGGCGCAGACGATCACCACTCAGGGCAGGGAGGCACAGACCGACAGACGATCAGGGCGGGGGGCGGAGATCCCTCTCTGTGAAGGGGATCCCTAAGCCACGCCGCTGGCCCCCACTGTCAAACAGGCCCCACACAGAAGGGGGCCCACAGGTCATCGTCGGTTCCGCCAAGAGCACCTCGCGTCCCTCGCCCGCCCGCCCGCCCGCCACGTCGCGCCAAAAACGATTTACCTGTGAGCTCCCTTGCATTTTTCCCCAGACAGAAAAAGAAAAATCCATCCCCTCCCAACACACAGCTCCTCTGTCTCTGTAGGAGGGAAGGTCTCGCACTCCCGACACGAGTCAACGACCCCTCTCTCTCAGTCTAGTCAGGCCAGCCCGGCGGCGATCGCGGAGGGGCGTGACTCCGGCGATGGTGAGGGGCGGGAGCATGCGGCGGCCCTCGCTGGCGCTGGCGGCGGTCTCGGAGCCCGCGGCGCCGGAGTTCACCTTGTCGGCGGACGACTACAGGCTCATGGAGGAGGTGGGCTTCGGCGCCAACGCCGTCGTCTACCGCGCCATCTTCCTCCCCGCCAACCGCACCATCGCCGTCAAGTGCCTCGATCTCGACCGCATCAACAGTAACCTCGTGCGTCAGGAGCTCTCTCTGTTCCCCTCCCTCTGCTCTCCAATTTTCCAATTCTTCTTCGCTCACGCCCCTCGATAGGATTAGGATTAGGATTGGGATTGGGATTGGGATTGGGATTGGGATTGGGATTGGGCGGTGATGAATTCATCATCAGAGGTCGACGCGAAATTTGGGGGATGCACTCCACCTGGTCCGTGTTTATATTTATATTTATATTTGTATTTTTTCAGTGCTGAAAATGGTAGCATCAGGCTTTATGTTTTCTCTTACTGGACTTGTCATTGGCTGCAGTACAAGTTGATATACTAAAAAAATCCTGCAATTTCTTTTCAGTTTGATCAGCTGTTTTGGTCAGTGATTTGCATTACCCTCGCCGCTGCTCTGCTCATACATAACCTAGGACTCTCATCTGTATTATCAGGGGCAGCAGTCTTTGGTTGCTATTTTCTGTAATTATTAATTTCATAAACACCGCTTGTAACTCTTGTTTAGGCAGTGCGGTTTGCGGTCTCTAGGATGGCATGTACATGCAGTGAGTTGAATGTAGGATATGCACTATTTTTCTTAATTGCATCTTCGTTTCAAGGGATTGTGGATGCACATATTTTTTTGTAGTTGGCCCCATCACCTGGAATACCGCTTGCTCACTTCTCAAGCGCCAAACTGTATACTTATCAATGAAAATTAAAATAAGTGTTCATAATGAATGGATTTCTATATTTACTGCTTTTTTCAGTCCCATGTAGTTTGCTGCTCTTCCCTCTTGGTGCTCCCTTTCTCCTCAAAATGACTAGTAGTGTATTTCACATCAGACCTCGCAATGGTACCTGATATCTATATGTCCCTTCCAGGATGATGTTCGCAAGGAGGCTCAGATTATGAAATTGATAGATCATCCTAATGTCATCAAGGCTTATTGCTCATTTGTTGTCGATCACAACCTTTGGGTCATAATGCCCTTCATGGCCGAGGGTTCATGTTTACACCTAATGAAGGTCGCACATCCTGATGGCCTGGAGGAGCCTGTTATCTGCTCTATTCTTAAAGAAACACTCAAGGCTCTGGCTTACCTCCATGGCCAAGGACATATCCACCGTGATGTTAAGGTTGGCCTTTTCCAATCTACAGGGTTTGTGTTTGCTCATTTTATCAGTGCTTTTGCTCAATGTATGTAACATTGTGCAGGCGGGCAATATCCTTGTTGATAGCCCTGGTGTAGTGAAGCTTGGGGACTTTGGTGTATCTGCTTGCTTGTTTGATAGAGGCGATAGGCAAAGATCCAGGAATACATTTGTGGGAACACCGTGCTGGTACCTGTGTTTTTCCGAATTTCTTCTTTTGGAGGCTCAATAAGTCTGAACAGTCTATGAAAATGTTTGATATGATTCTTCTTTTGTTTGGTGTTTAGGATGGCTCCAGAAGTTCTCCAGCCTGGAACCGGTTATAATTTCAAGTATGTTTTGAATATCATGCTCATGTTATCTTTGCTACTCTAGAATACCTTTAGATGCAGTATTTCAAGTTTCTCTGGTCATTTTTTAACTATGAACAAGCTATGTACATTGGAATCATACATTATTAGTACGCCTCTGGTCACTAAAGTAGTCTCTCGAATTTTATGTTTATATTAAATGCTCAATCACTATCTCTAATTTGAAGAAATAAGGCTATCAATCTTTCTTACAGTTATCTTTTTCATCAATCCACTTTATAATTGCAATACTCTTTATTTTTATTTATATATATTTTCTTGCATGCCGTTGTATTTTGTCTGGGGTCACTTAAGTATCGTCTCGGAATTTTATGATTAGATTAAATGCCGAACCACAATCTCTAGTTTGAAGAAATCAGGCTAGCAAACTTTTTTACATTTGTGAGGTGTGCTCACGAGTCACGACTATTTGCCCCCTGTCCAGAGCTGATATTTGGTCATTTGGAATAACTGCACTGGAGCTTGCACATGGCCACGCTCCCTTCTCTAAGTACCCTCCCATGAAGGTAATGAGTTATTTTATTCTTTTGCAAAGTAAAATACTTCTGTCCTTTTCCAGTTTTTCTGTCTTGGAAAAGAGCAGGTACTATTAAGCAAGTGTTTGATCAGCTTCATAATTGCCTTTCCTTCTGTAGTTGTTCTTATACTAAAATTTTCACCATGGTGTCCTGTTAGCAGTTTGCAGACATGAGGTTCTCATCATCTTGCTATGCCATGATATTGTTATGCCAAAAAATCCCTGTATTCCGCACTTACGACACATCTTTTTTAGCCTAGCAAAAAAAAAAAAACTCCCCACTTGGGTAAAATTCCATTATGCTACATGTGTATGCCTACTTTTCACGAACTTGCTTATACTTACTGATGTTCAACAGTCTTGTAAAATTTAACAATAAGCTCGGCTGTCTTGTCCATGAAATTAGCAATTCAAGTGTACAAACTTTCTTGTTTATCAAGGGCATTGTCGAATGTGGCAACCTGTGCATGTGAACTTTCTATTTAACTGCAGTTTACCTTGTTGGATGCAGGTTCTTCTCATGACCCTTCAAAATGCACCACCAGGTCTTGACTATGACCGCGATAGAAAATTCTCAAAGGTAGTACTGGTCCAGTTCTTGGCTTGTGTCTTTTGGTTATGTTTTAACAGCAATACCTACTTGTCTTAGGAAGCCACTTCAGTTGTTATTACAGAGTGGATATATTAGATTACAATGTTTACCTTTCTAATGAAGGCTTTTCAGCTGTAATCAGTCTTTCAAGGAAATGGTTGCAATGTGCTTGGTAAAAGATCAAACTAAGCGGCCAACAGCTGAGAAGTTACTAAAGCATTCGTTTTTCAAGAACACAAAGGCCCCACAGCTGACAGTTAAGAGCATCTTAACCGATTTGCCCCCTCTGTGGGATCGTGTGAAGGCACTCCAGGTTTTGCTCTTGTGCTATCTTCTTCTTTTACTTGACACTGGAAACAATATCTCAGTAAATTACTGTGCTTTTTCAGCAAAAAGATGCAGCACACCTGGCTTCATCAGAACAGGAAGCACTTTCCATGGTTTGTGATATTAACACTCTCTTATGTTATTCTTTGCTTTTGGTGCAATTATTTCCATTTGAGGCCATGAAAGTCTGCTTATTTTATTTACTCTATGCAAAGTGAACTAGCAATCTTGATGATTTTTGGAATCACAGAACAAAGTAAGACTCACTAGCCAACCAATTTTAGAAGTTGATCTCATATGGGTGATTGGGTATAACATGACCATTGTTTTTGATGATGAAGATGATAGCGAAAACATGTTTGAGCCAAGACATTGGGCTATGAGCTGTTTCGTTTCGCATACAAACAATTAATAACATTTTTTTTCAGTTTGCATAGAGATATCATGCCTACCTTGCAAATTAAGGCGCTTCTGTTTGCTGTAGAGCTTTTCCTGCAAAGTGAACTTGTACAGTACTGTGTTGTAAACTTCTTTGTGGTGTTTTTTTGCGCGTGGGGGGGGGATGCACCATGGTACTGTCATATAATTCATGGAAACAGTGCAACTTGTGTTATTTATCTGTTTTAGAAATGCATGTATGCAATTCCGTCCTTCAATCCGCTTAGATGACTTTCTTGTGGTTTGATGATTTGTCCAACAGAGTGAGTATCAACGAGGTGTCAGTGCATGGCACTTTGATATTGAGGATCTCAAGGCTCAAGCATTACTGGTAAAGCAATTCTTCCATAATTTCTAAAAAATTGCTACATGTCTGCATCACTCGCACATTTTTGAGGCGTAAGTGACTGATATGACCTTACAAATAAGCTCCCAAATTTATGCAGATTAATGATGACGATCCAACTGAATTGAAGGAAGATGATGACAGTGCCCGAATAAACGAAGTTGATAAGGTTTGTTTGATTTGATTCCATTTCAAAATTAATAACGTTAAACCTGTGCTACAGCGATGATAGAAAGTGCCTGCAAATGTACTTGATGACAAAATTTTCTGGAGTGCATCCAAGAGAAGTGATATGATATATGTCTATCATAGGAAAAAACTATACTCCCTCCGATCCAAATTAATTGTACTAGACTGCAACAATTAATTTGGATCGGAGGGAGTACCATCTATCTGATTGGAAGATTAAGGGCATGATTAGCTAGTGATAAAATGAGTGCCACAAATGCTTCTGCCTGAATCTGAAGATTATATTTATCTCTTGTGATGCTAGAAATGTTATTGTACAGGACAAACATGTGCAACCCTTTGGTTACTGTCCTGCAGTTTCTCACTAACTTCTATCATTGTAAAAATCATCTGCATTCCCTGTTGCGTTATATGTAAATATTTTTCTATATGCAAGAGAGGATCATACAAATGTTTCTTTTGTGAATGGTCTATTGGCAGGGCACATCTTTTGAGAGTCATTTTGGACAATCAATGCTTCTGAATGGAAATAACCACAGGTTGAATCAGTATGTAACGTTTCAGCATCGATCCAACTCTATAGGATCATTTTTGTTCTTATAACAAGAGGAGGATTAGCGAGCCTTGATGCATATTGTTTTCCTGCTAGTAGTGTATTCATACTATTTTGTTATATTTCAGTGAACGAACTTGTACCACTGCAGTAAATCCAGGTGGAAATGGCCCTGAAACAAGTGATGAATTCGCTTCTGACCTTGGCAATGCTGATAGTCCAAGGATGGTTGATGGACACATAAAGCAAGGAACAGAAAATGATTCATTGTCCTCTACATCGAAGCAAGGTTCTGAGGGTGGAAACCGCAGGAGTGAAGTTAGACAAAGACAAAGGACATTCTCTGGTCCGGTTATGTATTCTGGTACCCGCAGTAGTTCACTCATTGAAAGAGGTTATATTATTGATAAGTATGTTCGACAATTTCTTCTAACTTATTACATTCTGTTTGATCTGTTACATATAAAAAACATAAGAAAGAAAACGAAGCCCACTTTAATCTGTTTACACTCTTACTATAGAACTGCTGTTAAGTTCTTCCTGATCAACCTTCAAGTTTTAAGAGGTTCTGTTTATAAGTCATGACCAAATTTGTTTTTGAAGAAGCATGTTGATAGATAGATGAAAGTTTTCATATCTGAGTATTCAGACACAGAACACAGTTCTCCTTTATATGTGGATTGTGGATAGAGTACGAGTGAAATCTAACTGTATATAAAGGTCATTATGGACTTCTTTGTTTAAACTTCTATGCCGTTGACATCCTTGATATTTTTTTGTAGCCCTAAAGTAATTATAAAAATAGCTTTTTTTATTATAATGATATGTTCAATACTTGACAGTGGAGTAAACGCAATCCTAATTATTCTGATATTTTTTATTAAGATGGATAGTCTATAATAACTAATGATTACTCTAAAAGAGCTCTTCCTTGAATCCAGTGTTCTACTCTGTTAGAAGTTTGCATTAGCATACCAGTTTAAATTGCATTTGATTTTTGTTCCTCTTCACAGGGATGCAGGAGCTCGATCACCTAATAAACAAAAGAGTGACACGGGAAGAATCGATGATCTTAGTGGTCCGCTTTCACTTTCAACTCGTGCTTCTGCAAATAGTCTGTCTGCCCCTATTCGGTCTTCTGGAGGTAGGATAAAAGCATCCACTGTTCTAACGCAACTGTGCACCACTTCTGTCAGTGTAGACTATAGACCTCCAGTCATGTTTAACATTAACTTAGCACATCAGCACAGCACACAGCATGCTTCAGCAAATACATAGCCTGCTTGTATCCAGTCTTTTTGAGATAGGGGTACACCATTTATCATTCTTACACAAATGTCCACCACTTCTGTAAATGTATATAAAAAGACTTGGGAGTCGCACATTAAAAGGGCATGTAATTTTCTGTCTTTATTTCACAGGATATGTGGGCTCCTTGGGAGACAAGCCTAGGGTGGAAATAAAAGGCCGATTTTCCGTAACATCCGAAAATGTGGATCTGGCGAAGGTACGTTACCTGTTGAGCAACGCATACACTTCAATAGGTAGTGCTTATGAGCAAAACAAGACTTCAGTGAGAACTTAATAAAGTCTACTGACAGGTTCAGGAAATTCCAGTGGTCAAAATTTCACCTAAACCACAGGAGGTAAGAACTCAGGTCTCTACAATGAAAAGATCAGCCAGTGTTGGTGCTTGGCCAGTGAAGGCTAAGTCAATGGTATGCTTTCATGTTGCCTGAATCATCATTTCTGGAAAGAAAAAAACTTTCAACTAATTAAGATAATGTATTGTTGCACTAAATTGTTTTTTTTCTGTGGGGTGATTTTTCCCCAAGCTCTCAAACTAAACAAAACAAGATTAGAGCAACTGAAATATTTTAAGTTTTGTGCAGTTATTTTTATGAAAGAGATGAAGGAGCGTGTTCTCTTTCTGATGTTCTTTACTGTGTACCTTTGTACCCCTCGTTTAAGAATTTCCATAGTGCTGTTAAATTATTTCTGGATAAGATTTGTTATATTTTCTTTTAGAAACATCAACCGCATGGCATGATATCAAGCTAACGTTTACTATAATCTTGGATAAGTTGCATGCTAGAACTGAATTCTAAAGCATGCACGTTGAAATTGGCAGTTTTGACATGTTGGATTATGTATGTTATTACTATTATTATATGAAAGATGTTTCGTAGATTTGTGGCGCATATCATTTCAGTTAATTGATTTATGTCTGAATGCATCGGTTTTGCAGTCTAATAGTCATCATCGGAAGGAATTCCGTGACAGCTCAGTATCTGCATCAATTCTGATTCCCCATCTTGAAAACCTTGTACAGCAGACGACATTTCAGCAAGTATGGAAGAAGCTCTATATAATGCCCCTCAACACATGTGCATTACAAATATATTTACTGCTGTACAGTTGACCATTTTCCATTTCCTTTTCACAGGATATCATCACGAACCTAATGAGTAACTTGCAACAGAATGAGAAACCGAATGGTAATTAATTTCTACTGTAGCTGCTCAAAGTTTCAATTTCCCCTTTCTATGATTAAAATTTATTTTCTCCAGGGCCTCAGACTAGAGTTCAGACTATGGTGGGTGATACAGGGGTAAGCTTCTCTTTAGCTTAATACATATAAAAAAATCAAATGCAGAGTTCATCATTTTTATTTAATGAACATAATTGCTTTACAAGATGAGTTTGTTTATGTTCATTACAGTAGTATTGATACTATAGAGAATTCTTTGACTCCTAAGCTTGTGTACATGCTTTTGGCAGGTTGAAACGGGCAGTGCTGAGAGAGAACGGAAACTGCTTGCTAAAGTATTCGAATTACAGTCAAGGTAGGTCGATTTCTTGGCAGTTGATATTTGGAAGGGATAATCACATACTCCCTCCGTTCCTAAATATTTGTCTTTTTAGAGATTTCAAATGGACTACCACATACGGATGTATATGGACATATTTTAGAGTGTAGATTCACTCATTTTGCTCCGTATGTAGTCACTCGTTGAAATCTCTAGAAAGACAATTATTTAGGAACGGAGGGAGTACTTCCATGTTCAAAAATTTGATGATATGGTAATGTTTTCACTTCCGACTGCAAACAACCAAATTTTGTACTTAAAACCTTTTGCTCTAGTGTATACCTCAATCCTATTGGACATTACTGATCTGTTTAGCTTGTGTCACGCTTTTGCTAGTCATTGCTGATGTCTGGTTGCCATCGTGCGTTATCAGCCCAGCATAATGCTGCCTATTTTGCGAGCTTGCTTTGCATGCTTGCAATATGTGTCTGCCGCTTCAAGAGTCACAACCCAAATCTTGGATCGTGTTACTGCGTAACTATCTTGTGCACCTGTTGATGCTGTAGTTTTGGCACTGCATTCTTTGTGTGTATTTGCTTTGCATTGCCACCTATCACGTGCATCCACTTACACTTTACTGCCTTCTCCACTCCCTGCTCCCCAACTGATAAATTTCGTCCAAGGAGCAAAATTCGTGATTTTTATTTTTTTACTACGCCAGCTAAAACTAGGTTGCTTTGTGCTTTATTCTAAGTTATGAAATACAGTGAACTGTAATTAATTTGAGACCTGTATGTCAAATTAGATGTAAAAAAGTGGTCTTGGGATATGTCTTGAAGAAACAGCTAGCATATAATCCAGAAAATCATGGTCTGATCTAAAGAGTCTTAATTATATTAGTAGTTTACAGAGTGGAGTATTTTTCTGTGGTTTGTCAGGCTTGATTCACATACTCCAATCAGGATTTAACATGACTAAGCTCTAGCTTTGTTTCATTCTTCACTAAATAGGCTGTTATATTCCTTATTAATTTTCATTATCAAAGAATTGTTTGATGATCCAAGTAATAATTTACATATGTCTCTTGCAGGATGATTTCTTTGACCGACGAGTTGATTGCATCAAAGCTAAAGCATGTTCAGGTCAGTATCGAGCAATTTCTGTAACAACCGAGTATATATATATACACGGAGGGAGTACAAGTTAGGGATATACTATTGAATTAGAGCATCTAAGAAATGAGAAAAGAATGCGAAAACGAACACCATAATAAAATGTCATGATGATGCGTGATGGGTCTTGTGCATTACTTGCAGCTGCAAGAAGAGCTAAATACACACTACTGCCAAGAAGAAACAGGCGACACAGGAGAGGATGACAGCGGAGAGGCATGAGAGGGCAATGCACCTTTGAGTGGTATAAGGAGTATTCTCAATAATTAATATAATCTACGTGCCCTGGCTTGTGCATCGAGGCTTTGAGTTGCCGCCTGCTTCCTGAACAAGGCGTTTTTTTGGTGGAGTGTTGGTGAG
This sequence comes from Triticum aestivum, assembly GCF_018294505.1. NCBI lineage: Eukaryota > Viridiplantae > Streptophyta > Magnoliopsida > Poales > Poaceae > Triticum > Triticum aestivum. Next base: position 517,468,443 of record NC_057805.1, read on the forward strand.
AGGAAGCAATATAATGGTCTTGGAAACCCTAGATGATTGGGAAGCAGAGTGTGAGAGAGCTCTTGGAGGCATAGCAGGAGAATATAATCTACATGCTGGTTGGTTGATGGTCTAGTTGGAGGGAGTCAGTGATTTTATCTTGTTGCTATCTGTGTGTGTGTCTGTACATAGTATCTACTGTCTACCTATTAAAATACGTCTAGATACATTCATTTCTGCGACAAGTAATTCCGAACGGAGGGAGTAGTAGTTAGCAGCATGTGTAGCTAGCTAGTATGGGTATGGTTTGGTTTTGTTGAACTGACTGAACTGGACTTGCGGTATCCATTCATTTTGATTTGGCCGCGCTGCTTATCACTGGGACTGGGATGGGATGGCCATTGATGCAATGCAGAAAAGTGGTACGAGAATGAACTGGACTGTATGTATTTATACTACATATCATCATCATCCTATTTATATATCCTAATAAGGAAGAGAAGGGATTTGGAATAAAGGACAAGTTGGTTGATTTGGTAATCACCTGCAACTGTTATCTGTATGTATGTTTATTTTATTTGAAGCAAGTGAATTGATGATCCCTCTGTTAATGGATTGATTGATTATATGAAGATGTCATTTGAGCGACTCAAGGATCCCTCTGTTAATGGAACATAAGAGCAACTCCAACGCAAAGACCCAAACGGACACGGATTTTGTCCGTTTGGGTCATCTGTCCGCCTAGGCCTAGGCAGACATGGGGCGGACAGAGACGGACTGTGGATGCACCCAACGCACAGCCCTCGAGCGGACAAACGCAGCAGCCTTGTGAACTGAGTTGACCGTCAGCGAAGCTCGCCGGTGGCGCCCCCACCCTGGCGAACCCGTCGAAATCAGCGAAGCTCGCCGGCTGCGGCTGCCTTTTCCCGGCGTCGAGGAGCTGCGGCCTTGCTTGGGCTTGTTGTGGTCGTTGCCGAAGCATCTCAAGAATGACCTGAGGGGCTTGTGGAGGCAGTCAGGTTGGCGCTGCTGCTGCTGCTTGGAATCGGATCCGGGGACGTCGAGGTGGCTGAGCGTGGCGACAGGCGAGCTCCTGCTCCATGCCCTGAAGGCGTCCATGGCGGCGGTCCGGCGAGAGGATGATGGGGACGACGGGGGCCGGCGGATCCGCGCGGGACCGGATGGATTTGGCTGGCCGGCACCGGATCCGAGCAACGGCGGACGAGGTTGGTGCGGCGGCGCAGGAGCTCGGGATGAGCGGTGGGAGGCTGAATCGCTAGTGCGGGTCGCTGATGCGTGGGACCAGGCCGGATATGCGAGGTCAGAGCGAGCGTCCGCGTTTGTCCGCGCTGACCCATTTATGGCTCAAATTTGGGCCCAGTTTGGGTCCGGACGGATAATAAACGCACAGCAGGTAGACGCCTTATACGTTTGGGTCGTTCCGTTGGGCCATCTTTTCTGTCTGGATGATCCAAACGGACAAAATAATTTGTCGTTAATGGCCAGCATCCTGGGCTGGGCTTGCTGCCGGCCTTAATGACTTTGTCAACCGAACTGTACACTGCACTACTAGTGTCTACTCGTTGGTTCGTTGGTGTCCGGGTCGCGACGGGGACCGGCCATAAATGCACGCCGTTGGATCTTGGGTCGGATGGCACTTTGTACGTTGGATTTTCCACGGACAAAATAACCGCCCGTCACATGCAACTTTCCTTCTCTAATTAATTCCTCCCAGTGCTCTGTTTTTTCCCTTACAATTCTCTTTCTATGGACCCTCTTAGCTAGCAAACGAATGTCAGCTGCGAACCATCACAATTTATGTTGTATGATAATAAAGACAAGTTTATTCGGTGAGCATGACAAGTCCACCCTAATTCACTTTTTTGTTAGGATTTATTATGCTTGCAAACTAAAATAGTCATCCTCGTGTCAATATAAATTGCCCCCTTCCAGTGAACATCAGCTGAATAGCACTGTCGCTTAAGTGCGACTAAGCCTAAGTCAACTACTGAGCCTTGGGTAAGTTAATATAACATGTAAGAAAGAAAAATAATAATAACTGATATTTGCACGGATCTTAATGTAAGATCTCATGGATACAACATCGACTGGGACATAACCAAGTCTCAGTCGACAATACTGATACTGGTATTGCTTCAAGACTAAAGTGCCTCCATCTTCCACATTGGCCGCCCTTTAGTGTGCATCAACCAAGGATAATATGTGGTACCGCTTGAAATAAGCGGGTCGCTATCTCAGAAAACAGCTAACAACTCAAAGAGAGAGAGAGAGAGGATACTAGCTATCTGGTACTAGAGACCAGTAAGTAGCAACAAAAACTCTGCGGAAATGTTTGAGAATTTTCAAATATTCTCTGAACAATAATTTTGTGTTCAAACTTTTACTTTGACACGCCTATAAAAAAGCATCTCTTGGACGTTAACAAAATGCTGTTTGGAATTTTTTGTAGCTTCAGGGCAGTTTTCAACTTTCTACCCTAAAGAAAAGCTTTCTACTCTTTTGTAGCTACTCTGCTCAAAAGGACTACTCCTCCACACTGTGCTACGACCACGTGCTCTACCGCCGCCGGCTACCCAAAATTCACCGCTCCATGCCGTGGTTGCTGCCGGACCCGGACCAGCGTCCGCTCACCGCCGCCGTCGCCTCGCCTTCCTCCGACGGCGCGACCCCGGGGCCATCCTTCCGGCTCCTCGTCTTGATCAGCCCGTACAGCTTCTTCAGCTCCCGCATCGGCGCCGCGTCCTTGCCCAACACCCCGCCGCCCGCGCACGCCGTCGTCCCCGCATCCTCCTCCGCCCCGCCGTCCCACTGCCCGGCCCCGGACCAGCTCGTGATCCTTCTGTGCGGCATCCGCGGCGGCGCCGTTGTCGGCGCGGCCGAGCCTTCCGACGCGCGCTCGTGCTGGAGCCTCGTGATGACGGTGCGGAGCGCGCGGCTCGAGGACGCGCGGTTGGCGAGCATGATCTCGCCAAGCTCGGCGGGGCTGGGGCGACGCTCGCCGGCGGCTTGGAACCCCTCCTCCACCTGCGGGAACAGCTTGTGGTCTGTCAGCCCTAGGTAGCTGCCGGCCAGCGCCTTGAAGGCCTCGAAGTCGCAGAGCGTGAACCGGACGTGCACGTCCAGCCGCCCCGGCCGCGCCACCGCCGCGGGCAAGGGCGCGACGCCCCGCATGGTGAACACCATCACCCGCTCCTCGCCGCAGCACGAGGCCACGCCGTCCATGAAGCTCAGCACCCGCGCCTCCGCGCCGTGGTCTTGGAGCTGCAGGTGGCGGTCGAGGTCCTCGAGGAGGATGAGGGAGCGCGGGGTGGTATGCATGAGCAGCGCGCGGAGGTCGACGTCGGCGCGGGACAGGTCCACGTCGTACACGTCGTAGCCGAGGAAGCGCGCCATGGCCGCCGCGAAGGTGGACTTGCCGGTGCCGGGCGGGCCGTGGAGCAGGTAGCTCCGGCGCCAGACGCGGCCGAGCCGGTGATAGTAGGCGCGGCCCTTGGCGAAGCTCTCCAGGTCAGCGCGGACGCGCGCCTTGAGGTCCGGGTCCATGGCCACCGCGTCGAGCGTGGCAGGGTGCGCGAACGGCGCCGACGCCCACCTCGGCGCCCCGTCGACGCCGCCGCGCACGTTGACGAAGAGCCTCAACTCCCGCCTTCGTAGCTCCATGTCGTCGGCCACGGACTCGACGTGCTGCAGGTAGGGCCGGAGCACGCGGGCCCGGTCGTGCCGGCGCACGCGCAGCACGAGCGCTTCCTCGCCGTCCTCGCGGGCCAGGCAGGTCCACGCGAGGCGCGCGCCGAGGAAGGCGTCGCGCGCGGTGTGGCCGGGGCCGAGGCGGAGCGAGAAGCCGCCGTGGGTCTTGTTGGCGGAGGAGGAGAGCACGGAGACGGCGTCGGCGTCCTCGAGCGACGGCAGCGAGGAGACGTACGCCGCGGCCTTGAGGAACAGCGGGTTCTCCCGGTGGACTCCCTCAGCACCAGGGAGCCTGCGCGGCACCTGGTGGAGCTGGTACGCCTGCGTTTGGTCGTCGGCCCAGCGCCACAGGCGGCGCAGCGCGTGGAGCGCGGACCTGTGCGAGAGCGCCGCCACGGCGAGCGCGGCGTAGGCGAGGAGGAGGAGGAGGGCCATTGCCCGGAGCAAGGGAGCGCGCCCGCGTTGATGTCGGTACGTGCCGGTGCGGAGTCGGTTTTGGCTGGCGAGATGTGGGGGGTGGGCGGCCGAGGTTTTAAGAGGTGGTGGATGGGATGGGGATGGGGAGGACGATGGAGTTGGCCCGCGGCGGCGATGAATTTTTTTTTCCTCGAAATGGGGACTCCCTGGCCTCTGCATCAGAATGATGCATACGGCCAAAAGGCGGCGATGAAATCAAATGAGGGAGGGAGAGGTGTGGAGGCCATGGCCCATGGCGGCGGTAAGGTACGTAAATGAATCCTCTACGTAGTAGGTGTGTTTGACATTTTCGCATGATGAGTTGGGCAGAATGATCTGGTTTGAATTGAATTTGTCGTTGGTTTAACAAGGCAACGATTGAAGGAGACTTTGCACTGAGTGACGATGGATTAGTAGTAGGAGGAGCATCTAATCTAATCTAATCTAATCTAGAAGAGGGACAGCAACAGCCAACTCCATCGGAGAAACATCTTCTTCTTAATTTCAGCTAGCTCTTGGTAGCAACCGTTCGTCAGCTAGCTAGCTCGCTTCTTCTTTGGTGTATCGTGTAGTCATCGGATGTTAAATGGACGGCGCGGCGTCGGCAACAGTTGAACAAGTACGGCCATGCATGATGCATGCATGTATCCACTCTACTATGAGTATGACGACCCATCTGACCCTGCACATTCTTGTAAGCAGATGCATACGGTCACTTTATTGATTATTCTCGAAGATCTTATAAAGTTCTAGCAGGTTATTGCAGTCGGCTGTTTCAATTTGGTTTTATCTAGTATGTCGCCTTGGGTTTTACTTGTGTTACCGCGGTGTTTTTTTATACCGTCTTGGGCACTGTATCGGTGTAGACCATTCATGCTTGTGTGAGTCCTTTGGAAGCTCTTATTTGATGCCGAGACCGTCAAATTGTTGCTATAACGCTCGCATCAACCGGCCAATGAAGCTCTATCTTAGCTTTTTTTCCCCCATCGCTCCATTGCTAGCTTTTCCCCCTATTTTTTATTTGAATAAGTTTTTTTAATAAAAAGATATTCACAGATTTTAAAAAATGTTGCAAATTTCAAAAACATACTCAGTGACGCCATGATTTTTCTTTTTTTATAAAAAAAACCACGAATTTAAAATACTCATGAATCTGAAACAATGTTCGTGAATTTGAAGAACATTCCCATTTTTTTCACAAAATGTACAAATGTTCATGAACTTTAGAAATATTCATGATTTTTTATGAATTTGAAAAATGATCATGGATTTTGAAAATAGTCACATTTTTAAAGGTTAATGATTTTTAATAAATGTTCTTGAAATAAAATTATTAAAAAGTAAAATGAGAAAAAGGAATAAAATAAAAACCAAAAATGGAAATTAAAAACAAAAAACCATAATGACTATTAAAACAGTATAAAACACACAGGAAAAAGGAAAAAAAATCAAGCAACACCTTCTCAAAACTGGGAAAATAATATAAATCAGCAACACACGCTTCCTTACAAGCCAAGATTCGCCTACGGACAATCTAACCTTGATCGACGTTTCCCTCAAAGAAAGGGAAAAAGAAACCTTGATCGACGTACAATAGGTCGGAGAACCATCTTTAAGAGCATCTCTAGCAGACCCCGTATAACCAAGCGACCCGTACAATAACCGTCAAAATGCGGGTTGACGCGGAAAATCATGCCCGAGCTGACCCCGCAAACGCGTCCGGCCCGTAATAGTTTTTGCGGGGCGCGGCATAATTCCCGCCCCAACCCACGAAAACGTGGGTTCCCCCCCTCGGCCCGTCGGCCCCCTGTATATAGCGGGAGCGGTTGGTTGGGGGGGAGGCATTTCAGCCCGCGCTTTTTCCCCACCCACCGCCGCCCCTCTCCACCTCGCCCCGCGCTTTTCCACACCCCCGCAGCCGGCGATTCCGGCCAAACTAGCCGGCCGGATCACGTCGGAGAGCCGCGACACGACCGAGATTGCCCTCCGCCACTTCCTCCTGCGTCGGCTGGCCGGAAGGTTGCAGATCGGCGGCTGTTCGAGGCAGCGGCCGAATTTAGCGTTTTCGGCCACCGGTGGCTGCGCCAAGCCATGGATTGGTCGGGGAGCAGCCCGCGCATCCCCGGTAAAGCCCCAGCCCCGCATGCAGGTACGGCTTCGTCCTGTAGCCGTCGCCGCCGTCGGTTTGCCGGCAGGGATTCGGCCGCCCGTCCACCGGGCTCGGCGGTCGCGCAGCGGTTCGTCGGCTCGTCGATGCTGCTAATACAGTATGACGGCTGCACGCAGACAGTGGTGCGGCTAACTTCTGGCATGCCGAAGCACCCTGGATGGGTGTTCTTCAAATGCGAAAATGATGGGGTATGTGTTGTTTGCATTCGGCTTTGTCACTGCATTCTTCGGTTCAGTTGTGATAGCTCATTTTGAACATCCTTATGTGTGTAGGAAGATGGATGCTCATTTTGATTTTGGGAAGGAGAATGCATTGATTCATTGATAGAAAGAAACTTAATAGATCTTTGTGCACTTTTTATTAGAATTGCGGCTAATGATGCGGTTACATGTGTAATTAGAGAAGAAAGTAGAGGGGAAGCTGAAGGAAATATGCCCTAGAGGCAATAATAAAGTATTATATATTTCCTTATATCATGATAAATGTTTATTATTCATACTAGAATTGTATTAACCGGAAACATAATACATGTGTGAATACATAGACAAACAGAGTGTCACTAGTATGCCTCTACTTGACTAGCTCGTTAATCAAAGATGGTTATGTTTCCTAGCCATAGACATGAGTTGTCATTTGATTAACGGGATCACCTCATTAGGAGAATGACGTGATTGACTTGACCCATTCCGTTAGCTTAGCACTCGATCGTTTAGTATGTTGCTATTGCTTTCTTCATGACTTATACATGTTCCTATGACTATGAGATTATACAACCCCCGTTTACCGGAGGAACACTTTGTGTGCTACCAAACGTCACAACGTAAATGGGTGATTATAAAGGTGCTCTACAGGTGTCTCCAAAGGTACTTGTTGGGTTGGCGTATTTCGAGATTAGGATTTGTCACTCCGATTGTCGGAGAGGTATCTCTGGGCCCACTCGGTAATGCACATCACTATAAGCCTTGCAAGCATTGTGACTAATAAGTTAGTTGCGGGATGATGTATTACGGAACGAGTAAAGAGACTTGCTGGTAACGAGATTGAACTAGATATCGAGATACCGACGATCGAATCTCGGGCAAGTAACATACCGATGACAAAGGGAACAACGTATGTTGTTATGCGGTTTGACCGATAAAGATCTTCGTAGAATATGTGGGAGCCAATATGAGCATCCAGGTTCCGCTATTGGTTATTGACCGGAGAGGTGTCTCGGTCATGTCTACATAGTTCTCGAACCCGTAGGGTCCGCACGCTTAACGTTACGATGACAGTTTTATTATGAGTTTATGTATGTTGATGTACCGAAGGAGCTCGGAGTCCCGGATGAGATCGGGGACATGACGAGGAGTCTCGAAATGGCCGAGACGTAAAGATCGATATATTGGATGACTATATTCGGACTTCGGAAAGGTTCCGAGTGATTCGGGTATTTTTCGAAGTACCGGAGAGTTACGGGAATTCGTATTGGGCCTTAATGGGCCATACGGGAAAGGAGAGAAAGGCCCCAAAGGGTGGCCGCACCCCTCCCCATGGGCTAGTCCGAATTGGACTAGGGAGGGGGGCGCCCCCTTCCTTCTTTCTCCTTCCCCCTTCCCTTCTCCTACTCCCACAAGGAAAGGAGGAGTCCTACTCCCGGTGGGAGTAGGACTCCCCCTTGGGCACGCCACCTCCCCTTGGCCGGCCCTCTCCTCATTGCTCCTTTATATATGGGGGCAAGGGGGCACCTCTCGACACACAATTGATATACGATATTTTAGCCGTGTGCGGTGCCCCCCTCCACCATATTACACCTCGATAATATCGTTGCGGAGCTTAGGCGAAGCCCTGCGTCAGTAGAACATCATCATCGTCACCACGCCGTCGTGCTGACGAAACTCTCCCTCAACACTCGGCTGGATCGGAGTTCGAGGGACGTCATCGAGCTGAACGTGTGCAGAACTCGGAGGTGCCGTGCGTTCGGTACTTGATCGGTCGGATCGTGAAGACGTACGACTACATCAACCGCGTTGTGATAACGCTTCCGCTTTCGGTCTACGAGGGTACGTGGACAACACTCTCCCCTCTCGTTGCTATGCATCACCATGATCTTGCGTGTTCGTAGGAATTTTTTTTGAAATTACTACGTTCCCCAACAGAAGCAACGTCTACTTCTTTGGAGCCAAAGAAGAAGAATGAAGAATGCAAGATCAAGAATCCGCAGATCAACAACGAATGCATGAAGAAGATATTGCTTCAACTAATCGGAGCAGTTATGGAAGTTGGATATCTTCTAAAATGCATAATTGTGGTTCTTGTTTTCTTTGGTCTTACTGTTCTAGTAAAGATTTGGTGAATTACTATGTATCCAATGCCGTTGAAGGAAATAAAAAAAAGCAAAGAAATGCATTTTCATGTGTGAAATTTAAGTGCAAAATTCGGATTTGCGGGCCGGCGGGGGCAGTGCCCGAGCAGACCCGCAAAGCCGACCCGTAAAAAAGCCTATTTCGTGAATATCCTTTTTTACGGGTCCGATTTGCGAGGTCTGACTCTGCCGCCGCCCGTGCCGGCCCGCAAAGCTGTTTTTTCATGGACTGTACATGTGTTTTGCGGATCGGCGTTATATGGGTCTGTTAGAGATGTTCTAAGTTGAGGTAGCATGCAACCACCAGCTGCTCCCTTGCTTGTTGGACAGCCAGCCAGCCAGCCTGTATACATACGTCATGTGTGAATGAGTCAGACGGACGGCGCGGCGTCGGCAACACTCAGTCAAGAGACCATGATCCATAATTTATATATGTACTATATGAACGGATCAACGTACTCCAGATGAGCCGTCGGATCGGACAGCAATTAATAGCTACTCAACTTAACTAGTGTTTTTTTTTCTTTACCCTGCCGCTGCCGCTGCCATGCATGCATCCATCGAGTATTTGAGTTTGTGTGTCCAAACCAAACACCCACCAAAAACTAATCAAACAATCAATCAATCCATCCTGGAGAGCATTATTTAGTCCATGCTTACGAATTTTCATTGTTTGGACCAGTATTGTCGTCCATCGTGTATGCCCATGCTTTGACCTATCACCTATGTAGCCAGCTATACATCGAGGTCAAGTGCATGCCTTAGATTGAATCAGATTTGGCATGCCCACATGCATGCATGCATGCATTGACCTGTCTGTCAGGATAGATAGACAGAGGGGGAATTAATTTCCTACTCTGGCACCACACCCATACTACTCCCTCTGTTTCTAAATATAAGTCTTTTTAAAGATTTCAATAAGAAACTACACACGGAGCAAAATGAGTGAATCTACAGTCTAAAATATGTCTACATACATCCGTATGTTGTTGTCTATTTGAAATGTCTAAAAAGACTTATATTTAGGAACGGAGGGAGTACTTGTCAACAGAATAGTATAAGGAAATTATAAGGAAGAAAACGGTCGTCGAGTTGGTCAGTACATCTCCAAATGGAACATACATATTCGTCTCACGACTTGGTCCTTCATTCATTCCTTCGTTGGTCGATCCAGCTGGTTAAGCAACGGATCCAAGAGGCAATCCTACAAGGATAGTCGGTCTCTTCTTCTGAGTTTATTAGGGAGATTAAGAATACACACACCGCTGATAGTTAACGAATTACTCTCGCGGCATTAGTTTACTCAAGTGCTTCGCACTCGCAAAAGCCCAAACGACGCTTCCTCCTTACTAGCGTGAACTACCACCACCCCCACCACCACCGGCCCACCTTGTCTTTCTAAAGACATGCGCGTTTCTTTCTTTCCATATCTCCCATCCAACAAGGTGGGAGAGAAGCATTCTTTTGTTGCGCATGGTTGATGACCCCTTCCCACCAAGTCTTGACTGTGTGGAAACTATACTAGTACGCCCCGCCGACATGAAGGTTCAGCCAGGAGAACACCTCCTTCCAAATTCGACTTGTGAACCGACACTTGAAAAGAAGATGAGCCGCTGATTCCTGCACTTGTTTGCAAAGAGGGGACCCACTTATCATTGCAGAGAAGCCCACCAATGATTATAAAGATACTAGACGTGTCCACATTGAGGATACTCATGATAATTTATTAGTGACATGTTTCACTAGCTAAACTACAATGAGTCTATTGTTTTGAGATGTTCAATATCCAACCATTACGTGGGCAATAGGGTCCATAACACAGCCCAAAATTTCGTTATTAATGAAACAACATCTTTATAACCCCAATTTTGTTTCATACTAAAATAAGATGTAACCCTTTGAAAGAGAAGGCTGGAATTACATACCTTGTCGGCGTCGAAGGACGAGTTGCGGAATGTGCATCTCGTTCCCCATATGGTGACCACGATGACTCATTCATCAGGAGGATTGAGGAGGGTTGGATGGGACAAGGGTGAGAGAGGAGGCCAATGGATCTTGTTACCATCATTGCAGAGGATGCAAAGGCTGGAGGCGGCATACATGGGGAGAAACCGGCGACCCAGTTGTTGACGGCAAGGCCATGCCCTTTCTGTCGATTTGAAGTGGCAATAGTTTTGAAATGGTCTGGGGGGGGGGGGGGGGGGGGGCTCCCCACCTGAATATATTACAAAGGTTTGGAGTCACAAAAAAACAGCGATCACTCCGAGCGCGAGGAGATGAAGTCACGCCACTGACCGGCGTGCTCCATATGTTGTTGGCGTTTGAGCCTAAGCGCCCATAAAGTTGGATCATTTACAATGTTGCACAACATTTCAGCTGTGGTTACATCTAGCTCATGGAAGACCTTTTTTGTTGCGAGCATCCCAAATCTTCCACTGGATTAGATGGTGTGTGTGTTGGTGCGTGGTCGGGGCAAATTATCAAGTTTGTGAGTGTAGCGACTGTGGTTGCCAGGAATGTGGCTTTGGGTTGATGCATGTACTTGTTTTGTTGGGTTCTGTTGAATAATTTAATAAAACTGGATGTATGTATCGCTTGACGCATAGGCTAGGGGTTATCCTCCCTTTTGGAAAATAAAAATCCCAAATCATCCAGAGAACAATGAGAGGATGAAAATGTTGATGGACGATGGCATGGACGAGTGATGGCAGTTAGTTATTTTTAGTCGTTTGGATTCCACCTTAGTGTGGTTGTTAAAAACATGTTTGAGAAGAATCATAACTCTATTTTAGCCTATGCCCCATTAAGATTCATGTATGGGCTCGTGTTTGAGAAGAATTGGATGTGCCTTTCCAAGTATGCTTGCAACTTATGAACTTGTAGATCTTGGCTTAGCGGCACTGCTGATAAATTCAAAAAACATGTTATTACAGTCTTCATGAAGTAACTCAATATAATATGGAAGCAAAGTCTAGTAGATTTTCCAGCCTGATTACTCTTGTGGATGACAAAGTAATTGTGCGCCACAACTTGTGAGTTTTGACTAAAGCGTTGGATGACAAATACCTTGGACTCCGAGTGCTAGTAGGCACAGATAGGAGTGACAATATCTTATACCCCCTACGTCCCATATAATATAAAAGTGTTTTTGACACTAAACCAATTGGTGAATGGATTGAAAGAGAAACTATTGTCCATAGGAGGTAAATAAACTTTGATCAGTTACTCAAGCCATTCTGGTGTTTGCGATGTCAATGTCCACACTCATCTCATTTTGCCTTGTAATAGAAAATCAAATTTCGGTAATTCCGAGCAGAAGAAAAAACACTTTGAGTACTACTATTCTCATCCAGAAGATACAAAGCATGTCTTATTTCTCTGCCACAAAGCAAGAGAGGTTTGGAGAAGGCTGGGTTTGAACGAAATCATTATGAGAGCCTGTGAAATTGATCGAGTGGGTGAGGCGGTTCTGGAGTTCTTACTTCTTATGCCAGAACAGGACTTGACCTCAGTGGCAACTAGGAATGTTCGAGAGATGATTGCCATTACTACCTGGTACCTCTGGCGGGAAAGACGTAAATTGGTCCATGAGGAAATAATCCAAAGTGTCTCTCAAATATCATTGGGGATCCATGCAATTACAACAAATTTTGTTACTGTGTGCTCTCCAAAAGCGACGATAAAAAAGGGGGGGGGGGGTTAACCAGACCTCCGCTGGGTTTTGTAAAACTTAATGTTGATGCTTCGTTTAATCATGATGAGCTTAGAGGCACTGTCAGGGCGGTACTTAGGGATGATAGAGGTAAACTCATTGCAGGGGGGAATGGAAAAATAGACTGGCGCGCAGATATCCTGGCAGCTGAAGCTTTGGCACTCCGATATGGGTTGTCCCTGGCGCAAAGAATAGGGTGCAACCGTGTAGTTATCAATTATGACAATCTAGAGGTCATCGAGACAATGAACAATGGAGGAGGTCATGCGAGTGCAGTGGCGGCGATTTTCGATGATTGTTATCATCTCGCTTGTGTTTTTTCTATTTCTAGGTTTGAACATTGTAATAGAGAAGCAAATAAGGTAGCTCACGAACTAGCTAGGTTAGTAAGATTTTCGGCGACTTATGATTGGTTTGAGGAATCGCTGAATGAAATTGTAAATTTCCTCACAGACGATGTATCTATTTTATCTAATGAATAAAGGGGGTGGTGTTTTGTTTCAAAAAAAATAGAGACCTCCTCCTATCCTGTGAAGAAGCGGAGAACGTCGTACCTCTCTCGAGGCGACGGTTTCGTGTTAATATAGGCAGGGGCGTATCCCTAATAAGCATACAAGTCCGTTGAGATTACATCTTGGGGATCAAGGAAGGAAGAGATAAGATAATGATGAAAAGATTACAACCATATACTCTAACAACCTAGACTGACTTGACTCAACAGAACCGGTGCGTGGTGCGCCCCTTGGAACCTGACCATCATGTTGTTTAACACCCTCCCATGATCACAACTTGGACAAGTTGAGATTATGTTTAAATTCTTCAAAGCTTCTAGTAGACAAGGCCTTAGTGAAGCCATCTGCAACTTGATCTTGAGATCGAATGAACCGAATGTCCAGCTTCTTTTCTGCAACTCTTTCTCTGACAAAATGAAAGTCTATTTTGATACGTTTTGTCCTTGCATGAAATATTGGGTTAGCAGAAAGATAGGTGGCGCCAAGATTCTCACACCATAAGCATGGGGCTTGTTTACAGTATATCCCAAGCTCTTTCAGCAATGACTGAACCCAGATAATTTCTGCAGTAGCATTTGCTAGTGCTTTGTATTCTGCTTCTATGCTGGATCTAGACACAGTAGCTTGTTTCTTAGCACACCACGAGATCAAATTTGGACCAAAGAACACTGCAAAACCACCTGTTGAGCGTTTGCCATCAAGACAACCTGCCCAATCAGAATCAGAAAAAGCACTGACAAGTGTTGATGGTGACTTGGTGAAGGTGAGTCCAACACTGAAAGTGTTCTTGATATATCTAAGTATGCGTTTTGCAGCCGTCAAATGTACTGTAGTGGGTGCATGAAGAAACTGACATACTTTGTTCACAGCAAAGGAAATACCAGGCCTAGTCAGAGTTAAATATTGCAGTGCACCAACCATACTTCTATACCTGGTGCTGTCCTTTTTCTGAGCTGGACAAAGGTGTTGGAGCTGGCTTACAACCTTGCAACCCTGCTCTTGTTACAAGATCAGTTGCATACTTCTCTTGAGATAAATGAAGCTCATCTCCATTCCTCTTTACCTCAATGCCAAGAAAGTAGTGCAAGTCTCCTAGATCCTTAAGAGCAAACTCGGAGTTCAAATCCTTGAGCAATGCTGAAATGGCTTCATCAAATGAGCTTGTGACAATAATATCATCAACATATATAAGTACAAATATAGAGATATTTGACTTATTGAAAATAAACAATGAGGTGTCAGACTTAGAGGGAGCAAACCCAAGTTCTTGAAGCTTTGAACTGAACCGAGAATACCATGCTCTAGGAGCTTGCTTTAGTCCATACAAGGCCTTGTCAAGCTTGCATATGTGAAGGGTTTTTTGTCTGTTTTCAAACCCATGAGGTTGTTTCATGAACACTTCCTCTTCCAGAACGCCATGAAGGAACACATTCTGTACATCTAGCTGGCGTAGACTCCATCCTCTGGATACGGCAATAGAAAAAACAGACGAATAGTAGCAGCCTTTACAACAGGACTAAACGTATCCTCATAGTCCAACATTGGATGACAATAATATAACAACACACTATTTGACAGTACTAAGCATGGTGAGACTTTAGTACATATAAGAATGATGATGTATGAGGTACCTTTTGTCTATAAAAAATGATAGTGTATGGGCCATACTTCCCTGACTCACCACCAAGAGCATACTTGAGTTGGGTTAGAAACCAGGACCAGCTGGCAGTGTCTTCTTTGTCAACAGTTGCAAATGCAATGGGAAAGATGTTGTTATTACCATCTCTTCCAGTTGCAGCCAATATTTGCTGCCTAGTTGTCAACTTAACAAAGCAACCATCAACACCTAAATCAGAACATAACACATTAGTACCAGGACATCATAAAAGGTACAAACTACACAAAGTAACGCAAGTACCTATGAAGGGTCTGCAACCATTTAGGAAGCCCTCATTGCAAGCATTGATGCACATGAACAAGCCATGAAATCTAGGATTTATGCTAGGATGGGTCTTCAATTTCTTTGTTGTAACAATGCATCTACTTCCAGGATTGGTATCTAGCACAACTGGGAGGTAATCCCTTATCCTTGTGTATTGTGCCCTCTGATCTCCTTGTACAACATTCTTAGCTGCTTCCCTTGCCCTGTGGGCCATGTGAATGGACACTTCTATTCCATGTTTTTTCTTCAAATTGTCCATTATTGCCTGGACTGGTGTGTTTATGTCTGACCTCAATTGTTGCTCACACTCATGTGCCAACCACCTTGCAGTCACTTTGGTGCTCTCTCCTACAGCAGGACAATTGTGGTACAAGTTTAATTTCTTTATGCAAAATGTCCTCTCATGTGCAATTTGGGAAGCAGCAATGAAAAAAGATAGTCATCTGTATTGCAAACTACAATAACTCTATCTGAGCAGTTCTTATGAAATGAGTAGTTTCTGTTTTGTGAGATGTGAAATATAAGAAGTGCCCTCCTGAACTGCTGGACATCTAGGGGACAAAGTTTACTAACAAATTGTTCTTGTGGGTTTTCCCTCTTCTCATCATAACAAACCCTAATTTTATTCTTTTTGGCCCTGCTCTTCCTACCATTTGGTAGCTTAAATGGTGGAAGCTGAGCCCCATCATTCTCTTCCTGACTTAAGTCACCTGAGTTGCTCTCCTCATCAGATGAAGGTACCCAGTTTTGCTCTATGATTTTATCTAAGCTTGCATGAGATCTTGTTGTTGGCCCCTTCCCCCTCCTCTGACATCCTCCTGTGCTGCTGCTACCTCCTACACTACTACCTCCTACACTGCTTCCTCCTCTCCTGCCCTCATCTACTGGCTCCTCTTGTCCCGCCTCTTCCTCTCTTGCTTCATCCTCCCCCTCCTCCTCATCTGGTCCATAAAACTCTTCTACATCCGTGTCTCCTTCAAAGTGATATAGTGGATCTTCTCTATGCCTCTTCCTTGCCTCCAACCTAGCTAATATGTCCTCATCTGCTAGATCTTCATCCTCACTTTCACTGTCAGTGAATTCTTTAGCAAGCAGCTGTGGGAGTTTTCTTTTTGCTGCCTTGTACTTCTCTCTTTGTATCTTATTACTCCTGAACTTCTGAATCTCTTCATTTATCTTATGCTCCATCATCTGCTCAATGTTCTCTTGCTCTTGGTTTGTCTCCATGAAATACTCATGCCTCTCATTACCATAGTCCAATGCAAACTCAGGTTCACTTGGTCCCTTTAGCTTCAACAAACAAGAGCTCTCCTGTGTGTTCATGACTTGGACTGGCTGTGGTTGGGGCTTCACTGGACTGGGGAAAAGAACTCCTGAAGTGTCTACCTCATAAACAAGTGGTACACCTATTTCAGACAAAGAAACCTGCTCTTCATAAACATGACCAATGTTCAAATCAGCTTGTGTAGGTGCATGACTTCACATAACTGTAATGTTAACAACATTCTTTCATTTACTAGCTATGTCATCCAACATTTCTTCCACCTTGTCTTCATCCGTTAATTCTTCTATTCCTGACACCCCAATTCCTGGATCTCTAACATAATACATAAAATCCCTTGAACTATAGCCTTCTACCTCTATTAGGCCAATGAGATTCCAGAATGTTAAGTCTGACAAACAGATTGTTCTTTCCAATACCTGTTACACCACCATGGAACCCTAACCCTAGAACCCTAACACTAAAACCCTAACCCTAGAATGCCAATCGGGGAAAATAGAAAGAAGGAGGAGGATGACTTACTCCACACCGCCGAAGGAGGAGGCAAAATGGTGGCTGCCCGTCGGATTGGCCTTCACCGCCTGGGCGAACGCAGTAGCCGCCGCGTATTCCAACGACTTCGGCGGCGCGGGCGGTTGGGGAGGAGGCAGCGCGTTGGAAGCATTAGAGCTCCCGCAGAACTCCAGTGGATCTCCCTCACAGCCACCTGGAGCATCCCCACCGGCAGCAGCTCGGCCGTCGCAGTCGATGCCGCCAGGTTTCGCCATCGCCATGGATTAGATCTGGAGGAAGAGGTGGTGTGGTCGGGCGCGGTCGGTCGATCTGTCCGTCGCGAGCCGACCGCGTCGTTTACAGAAAACGACTCCGTTTGCCCGACCATTAGGCCACGTCGACAGATTTGGGCCCCACCTGTCGGAAACGCCCTCAACCACGCCAAATCACCTATTCAGTGCTATCTGCAAAATGTTTACTGAATCCGCGATGCATTTTGCAAAAAATTAGCGACCTGGTGGTTTTCCGCAAATGAAGCCCCAAATGTGATGGTTTTTTTGCAATTCTCCATTTCTTTCTTCAAATGATAGATAGATAGTCTGTGACATCAACTTGAACTAGTTGTGGTGCACGGGCAAGACACAATGCTAGAGAGCCCGCACGATCTTTTACTTTTGCTGCCGCTGTCTCATAAAAAATAATTGTCCGTCGATGTAGCAAAGCTCCTACCCTATCTCATGCACAGGAGACATATACCAACCGTACACACACAAAAAGATGACGCCAATGCCATGCAAAGCAATGCTGATTTGTTTTAATTGTATTACATTCAAACCAATTGATCAAACTGAAATCTTCTTTCACCATTGTGTTTCTCACGACGAGGTTCGAAACTAGATCCCACATGACGAAAAACATGTTTCTGGTATGAACTTGCTCTTTTAGCACATACCAATAAGTTGGTATTTGTTTTGAGTAAAATTAGTTTCCACATGCTTTTCTTGCATTTTTTTAATGTTTTCCATCATGACATTTTTAAAACTAGTTTCCACATGGACATGTTCCGGTGGATATATTTGCAAAGTAATTTACTTTGACAAAAAACAATTGTTTAGTATGAGCCAACTTTCCTCTAATAAACCAGTAAGTAGATCATTTGTTAGTATGTGCCAAATATTCTCCCTCCACTCCAAATTTGAACTAGAACCATGACACTTATTTTGGATAGGAGGGAGTGATATATTTTAATACAAATTTGATGATTAATACAATAGAGACAAATGGGCAGCAGCAGAGGCATGACCTCCAAATCTTAAAGTTATATAGATATGTTTCGAACAATTGGTATCTAACTTCTCTATTCAAAGATGCCTTTACCGGTTTCACTCTGTTGACAAATTTGTGAATAATTTGGAACAAAATCGACACTTGAGGGGAAACTTTCAGACCTGTTAGTGGTATCATATCCACTTTTTAATACAAAGCATGTAACTTTGCTAGTTTCAGAAACGTACACAACAATGTAGCAGCGTAAAACGGTATTGCACATAATAATGATTCCTAATCTAGTGGTACCCATTGAAAAACATTTACTACACGGGTCCATTGAAAACTAAATTCAATATATGTTCACATGTTCCATCTTATTCTCGATGAAGTTAGAGCAAGAAGGTTTTCCGTGCCATTAATAGAACTTTGCTTATGTTATACCTGCAAATTGTTGTTGCTGCATCCAATAAAATGGTATTTTTACCTGCCTAGCTATATATGCACTATATGTTTGGCTTTTCTTATATTGTAAAACAATTGAAAATTCCCAACTTTGGTAACTGACCATCATATGAATAAGTTTGAACAGATTTAACTTCCATGTTTCATACCTTCGTATATGGTATGAAAATTCATATTATTCTATCTCTTTTAAAACGGAAATGATAACTGACGAACGGTCACCAGGAGGCTAACCCCTTCCTCGCCGTTGCACGTATCTTAGCACAGGGCCGATGCCACGAAGATCAGCTGGAGCCATTTGTTGTTTCCAGTTTCCTGGTGAACATTCTCTTTTTTTCTCCAAAAAATGCAGGACCAAAGTGCCTCCTGCGCAGGGGGTGGGGCGCTTACCACTCGACTGAAGTGCTATGTATCTTGGCGCAAGGCCGATGTCACCTAGAGCAGTTGGGTCCGTTTGCTGCTTTCGTTCCCTTTTTTTCTCCAAAAAGAATACAGGACCAAGGTGCATGAAGACCTCCTATGTCTATGTAGGGGGGAGGGGACTACTATATGTACTTGTACTAGTAGATGGTACGTGCTATGCACGTGATGTCTTGCGATCAAACAACAATCATCAAGGTTACACGATACAATTCTTGGTGGCTTGGTGCCCAGATGACTTTACACCATGGGTGCTTCACAAAACAGCCACAGAAGATCTTGAATACAACTTTTTCTCTCATCAGTAACAGAACGTGAGGGTGCAGGTGTATTGTGGGTTCAAGATAACTCCAGAAAGATCATGTCCACCTTATTTTGGCGCGCGACCGCACCAAGCGAATCCTAGAAACCACGGCCGTTGGATCAGTTGGGTTGGGTAAGAAATCAACGGCTAATACTTCAATATCACCGCGGGTGGTGAGTCAAAGTTCAAGAAAATTGTTTTAAATTTGATTTTTCATTTGGAAAAAAATCCTCCATTTTTGAAAGTACAAAAAATCCCTATTTTAGGGAGATTTTTTTTCTTCGAAACTTGCCATGTGCAACTTTTAATTATAGGTGGCATGGCAATTCTTTTTTATTTTAAACCACGTCATTTTTTGTCTCCGAAAACATGGAATTTTTTAGGTCTTTTTGTAATGCCCATGGCTGGGAAATTGTACTACCTCTCTCTCAGTTTACAGGGCGTCAATTTGACCAACCTAATACAAGTCATATATTACAAAAAATATATTAATATAAACTTCAGATGTTCTAGTTTCAAACGATATAATTTTTGTTTTATATAGTTTATATTAGGGTGATAAAATTGTCAACCTAGATATACGCGTAGGACTTGTAAACTGAAACAGAGGTAGTATCACTTACCATGTTAATTTTGGAATTGTCTTTTTTTTTTACTTTCTCACATGGAAATTTTATTATTAAGAGCATGGCATTTCAATAATTAATAACATATCATTTTTATTATGAAGAGGATGGCAGTTTTATTACTAAGAGCATGACATTTTATTATTAATAACATGATTTTTTTCATTAAGAGGATTGCAGTTTTATTATTAAGAGTGTGGCATTTTAATTATTAATAACATAATAGTCTTGTTATTTAAAGGAGATAGTTTTTATTTGAGAGTATGAAAATTTTATTATTTTAGGCATGATAATTTTTTTTATTTAGAAGATGCAAAAAAATATTTGCATGGATTTTTTCAACGGAATGACATGTTTTATGATTTTTGCACAGTGAACCAAATAAATAAGAAGTTTACAGCATGGCATTTTGCTTTGGTCCATTGCAAAAATAAAGAAAAAAATTCTCCAAAACATGACATTTTTCGCACAGTAAAACATCTCCATGTAAAAATTCATAAAAAATACATTATTTCACCCTAAAAAAAGAATAATAAGCCGGGCGGGCAGTCGGAGTGACCCCGCCACCCGCTCCGCGCCACACACTCAGCAATGAGCATGCATGGTGATGGTGCCATCGTCGGCCCGCCACCTTCGGCGCGCGCGACCCGACCTTCTCCGCCTAAAAATAGCCGGCGTCCCTTGCATATAAACACGACGGCGAGGCCCTTCCTAGGCACACCACCACCGCCATCTCCATCTCTCAAGCCAACGAGCATCCATCCATCCATCCATCCATCCAAAGCTTAACCCAACCAAGCCAAAGCCAAGCCAACAATAACAATGGCCCGCGCTGCAGTCTTCATCGTCGCCCTCCTCCTGGTCGCCGTCGCCGTGGCGCCATTCGCCGACGCCAAGGGCAAGAAGGCCAAGGCCGAGAAGAAGGCCGAAGCGCCGGCGCCCTCCGCCAGCGCGCCCGCCGACGCGCCCGCCGCCGACTCCCCGGCCTCCGAGCCCTCCGCTGCGGATGCACCGGAGCCCAGCAGCTCCAGCACCTCCGACTGATGACCCATCCGCCCGCCCTGCATGCCCGGACGCCGGACAGAGATGAATGATCCATCCGTCTGGTGATGATGAACCGGAGCTCTCCCTTTCTCTGTTTGTAATAATGCATGCGTGCTGATCCACGCCGCCCCATCCAAGATTTTCTTTTCTTTTTATGACATCCTTTATTTTCAAGGGAATAGTTCGTCTCTGTTTAATTTTGTTGAGATCAAATTTCCTCTTTCTTTTGCCAATGTCATGTACTGTACGTAGTTATACTTGCCTCTCAACATAAGGCTTGTTCGCATCTTCAATTCTAGCCTTGTACCGTGAAGCGATTGTGAACAATAAACAGAAAATTCCCCACTTCTTTACAATTTGTTTTCGATCCTCATCTCGGGTGTAACTCTAATTGCCTCGCCTCCTACACATGGTCTTCGTTCTTTTTTCGGCCAGGCTCTGAAACTGCTTCCATGCCAAATACAGATTCCTTCCATCTGGTTAGAATTTGTTGCTAATCAAGATTCCTTCCATCGGGTTAGAATTTGTTTGCTCCAGTCAGCCGAAAAATTTGCTTCCACGACTACGACGACCGCTTCAGCCTAGTTCGATCGCATTTGTGTCTAGGGTATGCAAACAAAAATGTGTTTCAAGCGGCTAGAAAATTGTTTTCGCTGTAACATAGAAGAGCTCTCGAATTTATTAAAAATTGCTTTCATTTACATTACTTTCGAAATATTAGAATTTGCTTCCGAAGCAACGGGCCCGAGATTACTCCCATCTGGTTGAAGTATGTGCTTTGATTAATCCCATAAAGTGCTTCCATGGCAACCAGCGATCACTTTGATCTAGTTACAACTTAGAATTTGTTTACTTCAATTGTCCGTAATATTGGCTCCATTATAACTAGCTAGAGATCACTTTCATTTATTTACAATTTGTTAGTCTCGACAAGTCATATAAATTGCTTCTACGACCACAACAACTAGAATTGATCAGTAAGGTAGGTTATGTGCCTCTAGGGCTCTAGGCACAATACAGACAACAGTGACGGCGACACACGGCACAAGATGGCAACACCATGGAACTGTGTACAGGGAAGTTCGTAAGCACTGTGCATAAACCAAAGCACATCAAGTGTAATTTGGAAGCTCCATTTACAAAAGCATTATGAAAACATGTAGGCATCGCCGGGAGCTACATGAACCCGAGGGTGAAGCATAAGACCCCCCGACCCACACATAGTGTCGCACTACCTCCCGCTCAAGAACTCTATGGACATGACCAACGCGCACGTGCAAATCATGGACCTGCAAATGCAGACACAAAACTTAGAGCGGCGCCAACTACACGTTGGGCGAGAAGACGGCGAGCGAGTTGCTGGAATTAATCTCCAGTGATAACAAACTGAGAGAGAAAAGGGGAGCTAACAACTCGTAAGTGCCCTGATCGGGGGACACCAAACCAACAACTTGGTTTTGTCTTGGTTCCTAGGCGCCAGAAAAATATGTAGCAGCCCATGTATTAAGCTATAGTAATCCCTCATGATTATGCTAACTCACTTTGTTTTGCAATGCTTGATCACTATGAGTTCATATCTCATTTCAAATTCCACCTCTGAAATCAATTCAAATTGCAAGTGAAAATTAAAGTTCACAAACATGGTTGAAAAATAGTTCATCATTTAGAAAATATTCCATAAAAATTATTGGTCAAGGAAAACAACATCACTTATTTGCTTAAATGGTCTCTAGCAATTAAAACAATGCAAAATCAGCATTTTTAAATGCTTTTTCGATTATGAAAAATTCAAACTAATTCAAACTTCTCCCAAACTTTTTGTGGT
Organism: Triticum aestivum; assembly: GCF_018294505.1. Classification (NCBI taxonomy): domain Eukaryota; kingdom Viridiplantae; phylum Streptophyta; class Magnoliopsida; order Poales; family Poaceae; genus Triticum; species Triticum aestivum. The sequence goes on from NC_057805.1 coordinate 517,490,990, forward strand.
AGTGCCAAATATTGTAATGTAATTAATTGGACAAGTTCCATATTTTACAAAACTCATTTGCTATTGAAATAAATACAAAATAAAAACAAATAAAGAAAACAGAAAAAGAAAATAAAAAGAAAAGGGGAAAGGCCACTGTGCACTGGGCCTTAGTGCATAGTGCCTGGCCCAGCCAGCCCAGCCCACATCCCTCGGTCGCCTTCGACCTCCTTGTATGTTATTGGAATTGCACGATGTATTGCTCTTCGTGCATAGGCACGTATATATGATGTACAAAGATGGGCCACGGACCTTAACTATACAAGGAACTAGGAGGCGGGCCCAATACACAATATTGAGGGTGATTCCTATGAGGTCACCTTGATGGTATGGAACCACAACTACTTTAATTGTTCACCGTTAACTGTTACTACGGGACTGAAGGGACAGGTGGTGCCACCCCGGTAGAGGTGGGGTGCCACCCCGGTAGAGGTGGACCTAAGTTCCCGACAGTCTCTGGATAAGTCGGGTTGACTATGAGGGTACCCGTGAAATAATGACGCGACACGACCAGGCAGGCAGAGACCGCCCCATGAGAGGGATGGGCCTGACCCTTATCGTAAATCCGCGAGACGGGACGGCAGGATCACTGATCGTTTTCGTGAGCTCCCAATACAGTAACGGGTTTGGATATGTGATCTGAGTAGGCCTCTGGCCTTTTCGCACTAACCACCACACGGGAATAAGTATGGGCACTCGGCGTCGTATGATTCTCCCAAAAGCTCTTCATATGTCACAGTTCAGAGATGCGGGCTGATTCTTCGGGTGGACGGTAACCACCTGCGCTTATATAAGGAGGTGGGTCTGGTCCCCGGCCAGTTGCACAACGCGCAGCAGTGCAAAGGGCGATGGACCCAAGACCCCTGAGCGCTTAGGATGTAGACTGGCGTGCTAACCTCTCTGCTGAGCCTAGGTAGGACTACGGCGTGTCGATCAGCCGAGGCCGGACTAGACCCGAAAAAGTGTGTCCGGCCAAAGTTAATCGAGCGTTTTGGGTAAGTTGGTGCACCCTGCAAGGAAGTATATCTATTTAAATAGCCGTGTCCACGGTAACGAACGCTCGGAGTTGTATCCCGATCTATTACAACTATAACTGGATACTTGTGACACTAAATGGATACGATGGCTCCGGGATCGCTTTCTCGCAGGGAGTCGATGAAGGATCTCCGGGCGTTGTTGAAAATATACTTATTACTATAATATATGTCGCTCTGCTTTCTTCTGTTGGTACAAGATGCTAGTCGTCGATAGGCTAAGCATTCCCTTATATCCTGGCATTTCTGCAGTATAGGCCAAAGATATCCTATTCCTTTGATACCGATGCATACTTAGCATAGAGCTGATGTAAGTCTTGCGAGTACTTTGGATGAGTACTCACGGTTGCTTTGCTACCTTTTTTCCTTTACCCGATTGCTGGATCAGATGACGAAGCCCAGGAGCCAGTTGATCCCGCTGATGGCTACTACTACACTGACAGAGCGTATTACTACATGGAGACCGATGATGAGGAGTAGTTAGGAGGCCCCAGGCAGAAGGCATGCACCTTTTCGATCTAGTTATCGTTGTTTTGCTAGCCTTCTTAAGGCAAACTTGTTTATCTTATGTCTATACTCAGATGTTGTCGCTTCCGCTGACTTATGTACTCGAGCCTTCGTGGCCCTGACTTGTAATATAAAGCTTTATGTTTGAATTTGTGTCTAGAGTTGTGTTGTGATATCTTCCGATGAGTCTCTAATCTTGATCGTGCTTATTTGCGTGTATGAGTTGTGTTGGTACAAGATGCTAGTCGTCGATAGGCTAAGCATTCCCTTATATCCTGGAGGCTCACAGTAGTTGCATGGTCTTCTCTGACAATGACGGTTAGTCATCAATATTCTGCATAAAAAGGTGTTCCAATGGCGAGATTAAGATCCTATCCAAGTGATTATGTTAATCCTAACAAAATTATGCTGATACAAGCATGCCCGTGATGAACATGGACATGATGGACGTGAGCAGAAGCATCTCGCAGCCGAGGAGGGAGTCATGGAGGGTGGTGAGCAGGAAGCAGTCGGCAAGGCAGCCGTCAAAGACCAAGAAGGGCGGGAGGGAGATGAGCGTCGGGCAATCGGCGAAGTAGATCGGGTGCATGCGAGAGGAACGAGGGAGGGCTGGGCCAGGGCAGTTAAGAGGAACGGGGTAGAAACAGACTCAATATTATGGAGACAAAATATAAAAAGGAACTAGACAATACCTTGCGAAATCTTGTTAAAACAAATGCAAAAATTAACTAAAACTAATGCAAAAACGGATGTAAGAGTGTTGTTGATTTGTTTTATAGAATGCCATTTTGTAACATAAACTAGGTAGGTATGCTCCAAGCACCCGATCGACACATAAACCGTAGCACTATTTGGCAATATGATGAAAAGAAAAAAGAAAAATGAGTGGCATGCATGGCTTGCCAATGTAAGTAGCATTGTTGCATGGTTACATAAATGCAAAGTATATAATACTTTCCTTTTTCCTGAAAAAAAAGTAAATATAGTGGTCAAATGGGTTGGGCCGGCACACGCTCCGCGCCACCCACTCAGTGAGCATGCATGCCAAGTGACCGTCGCCCGCCCGCCACCTCCGGCTTAACCCACCGCGCGCCGCCCAAAAATAGCCGGCCTTCCCTTGCATATAAACACCACGGCGAGGCCCTTCCTAGGCACACCACCACCGCCATCTCCATCTCTCAAGCCAACAAGCATCCATCCATCCATCCATCACCAAGCAGCGCGCCTGCCCGCAGCTCGCAAGCACCCACCGGACCAACCAATAACAATGGCCCGCGCTGCAGTCTTCATCGTCGCCCTCCTCCTGGTCGCCGTCGCCGTGGCGCCATTCGCCGACGCCAAGGGCAAGAAGGCCAAGGCCGAGAAGAAGGCCGAAGCGCCGGCGCCCTCCGCCAGCGCGCCCGCCGACGACTCCCCGGCCTCCGAGCCCTCCGCTGCGGATGCACCGGAGCCCAGCAGCTCCAGCACCTCCGACTGAACGATGACCCATCCGCCCGCCCGGACGCCGGCCAGAGATCGATGAATGATCCATCCGTCCGTCCGTCCGTCGCCATGGTCTCTTTCCCTCCATCGAATCGATCAGTTGTAATAAACTAATAATGCGTACGTGCGTGCTGATCTATATGCACGTGTCACGCCGCCCAAAGCTTTCCTTTTTCTTTTGCTTTATTTATATAATTATGCATCTCTTGTTTTTATTCCCTAAAAAATGTAATTGTTCGCTGAGATCAATCAATTTTTGTCTTTCTTTAATTTGCCAATTAATGTCGATCGTGTAATCAGCTTGGCTCTCAACGTAACATCTCTTCTTCATTCAGTTTTTTTAGCCTTCTTGTTCTGCGAGTGATGCCATATGATCGCAAACAAACAATAAATTAATTAAAGAGAAAACTATTTTAATTAAGACCTGTCATAAACGAAAGAGACGGGTTTTAAAACGCCTACAAAAAATGGCCACTTTTCTGACATGCATCATATTTTTTGCAAACAATAAATAAATGAAAGAGTGGTAGTTTTCGGTCAGTTTTTGTAGAGTGGTACCTACTTCTCACACCAGGTTGGTCGAAAAGTGCTAGTGTTTTTTGTTTTTGTTAAATACTACTAAAAGCAACTGCACTAAAGAAGTGATCCATCTTCCATCAGACAAAAAAGGTAGACCGATCAAAGTTTGTATGTTTCGTTCCAGCAACTGCACTGCACTAAAATATCACGCTCGCCCATACTAACATGCTGTATTCAGACAGGTCCATGCAGTAACAACTCCATGCATGCTTGGAATACTTACTTGATTAACCCCCTGCAAGGTTAGTTCAGACATTGACCAAGTCTCTCATACTCAGGAATTATATATATATATATATACGTACTAGTGTAAATTAATTGAGACGCTCATGCCAACATGCATATTCAGATCGAAATGGACAAGATGCTCCCTTGCAGTAACAAGTCAAGAGATGTATGCTTCATTAACAGGGCAGATCACACTGAGGATGAAAAGAAAAGAGACAAAAACACAACACATATATCTTCACATCCTGAAAGAAACAGCATCAACAATGCCTGATTCCGGGACAAAACTATTAATTATTATTATAGGGAACAACTCCAACAATAAAAAACAGGGAAGCAGAACTAGAGGAGTGAGTGAAATCTCTGTATATGAGGTGAGGTCAGGCAAAGTAAAACTCAACATACAGACATAGAGTAGATGCAAAAACTTACCTGTTTCTCCAGTTCAACACAACATACCACGCTCCATCATGCTAACATAACATATTCAGGTGGGAATTCAGTATGACAGGACACAACATGCTTGCAGTAACAAGTAGTAGTACTAATGTCTAGAACTCCATGCTTGGAATCACAACCAACCAAATACGAGTCCATACTTGATTAACCAAACATGCATGTATACTTAACTACTCCCTCTGTACCGAAATACTTGTAGTTGGGGGAAACTAGTACAAGTTCCCCCAACTACAAGTATTCCTTCCGGTACAGAGGTAGTAATTCAGATAGGGTCATCATGAGGCACACTACTAAAGTGCCATGACAATATCCTTGGCCGCTTTCATTTTGGCCGGCAGGAGCCTAGCAATGAGCTCCTTAATCAGACTATCAGTTTTTTCCTTGATGGTGCCGAGGAGCTCCACCTTGAACACGGATGACCTCGCAGCTGCAAGCACGAGCCTATGAGCCGAGAACCTGTCCCCACCGACTAGAAAGGTGACATGCATGGCTCCATCCATCCATGCTGTCTAGAAGAGGAGGTTGCCGAAATGCAGATGCAAGTGGGTCGGAGGAACCTGGACAGCCACATACATCCCTGAGACTGATGGTGAGGCAGTCCTCTAGCTATTAGATACGCTGATCCCTTTAAAGCAGCCTGCTCGAAAGTGTAGTTACGAGCTGAACCCTTCCCTTGTGTAGCTGCCTCCACATTCAGCTTGTCAAGTAGGGACACCAAATCTGACATTCAGCTTCACATTGATTCTTGGCATAAGCTCAAGGGAATCAAGAAGCAGGCGAACAAGTGCCAAATTGGTACTCCCTCCGTAAACCAATATAAGAGCGTTTAGGACACTAAAATAATGATCTAAACACTCTTATATTAGTTTACAGAGGGAGTACGTACTTATGTTTTGCCAAAGGGACAACCGTTTTGTTTGGGTAATACCTACCCTACCTGAGCACCCAGTTGAGTTGTGGCCTCCAACACAGTCGCAAAAAAAAAAAGAAAAAGAAAAAAAAAGAAGAGTTGTGGCCTCCAACAGTACTGAAAGGGGAACAAGCAGGCAGGCGTGTACTCACCATTCTTCAATAGCTCCTTCCCTCCCTCTTGAGTATGTATCCATCTATCCGCAAAAAAAAAAAAGAGTATGTATCCATCTACCTTGAGCAAGTAAAGTACTATGACCCTTTGTCAGCTACGTACATTGACAGCAGAGACCTTGCACTGACCTCCTGTCATTCGATCCATCCATCCGGAGCTTGGCTGGCTTGCCGCTTGCTTAGGAGGATGGATAATAGCAGGCAGCCGCTTGCTTGCCGCGGTGAGGTGAGGGATGGGGAGGAGAGGTGTGCAAGAGGGGAAACGGAGGAGAAAGAGCACCGCTTGCCTGCCGTCGTCAAACAGATGAGCGACAAGAAGAAGAAGAAGAAGAAGAAGTGCATCAATAGGTTAGCCGAGAGGGGCTCCTGATAAACACACGGCAAACAAGTTATTACTAGTAGTCATCATGGTGAAATACTAGTATCGCTACCCATCAACATACAAGCCAAATGTTACATGCCTGGAAGACAGAAACACGTTTGAAGGGCCATTTTCCATGATATTCAACAGGGCGCAGGCCGCCTAATCGCCGTTCCTCTTCTCTTCGCATCATGCAGTAGCTAGTACCGGCAGTCTGTCATACAGCTTAGTTGCTTCCACTGCATTCGAAGGGCCTCCTGTGTCAGTGTGTACCACGAACTTCCAGCAGATGTGTTGTCCTTCTCCTGGGACTGGCAGTGGCTGATGAGGTTGCTTCCAATAATCCCCGTATTCCCACACTCCCCCACACAAGTTGTGCAGGTCGATCACGGCGTTGCGTCCCAAGTGGGTCCCAAACGGGATGCATGGGATGGTTTGTCCGTTAATTCTTGGATGCCATGCCCGTCTCGGTGCCCTACACTTACACCTGGTTAAGTAGTATCAGCAACGGTTGCTGTTCTGGTGCGCTGATCCTACGGGGCCTTAGCACGACTACTTCCCGACTGTCTACTACAACAAGTTGTGCCCGACTCCGACGAGGGAGGGGTGATGACGGCGGCGCGCCTTCGGCTCGCTTCAGTGATTGTAGTCGTCGCTAGGTGGTCTACGGATCTGGATGTAATTTTTATTATTTCTAGTGCTCGTTGTACTGCTATGATAGAAGATGAATAGATTGAAAGTTTTCTGGCAAAAAAAAGTAGTACGTGCACGCCCATTGGGCTCTCACGGATTACACCTGCACACGGCTAAGGCCCAATCGGGTTACTGCACGTTCAAGTTCACATACCTCAACTGCATGCAGTCTCCTTGAGCAGCTGCTTCTTAATTCCCAGACCAGATGCCCCGTCAGGGTAACGGCAGCGTAGCACGTCCTAGTCCTCCCATCCCATGCATGTGCCGGCATCGCCGTGTCGCCCTTCTTCACCATGCGATGCGATGCTCCACGATGGCCATCTGGCCATCGGTGTCCTTGGCGTGCTCATCAGGTCTGGAATCATGTTGTGAAAAACTTGCTCAACATCCGCTTATCTTATAGAATTTGAAATATTGTTGTACTACAGATATTTGCATTCTGTTTACGGATGATTTGTGGTTTTTCTATCTGAATTTTGATGATCATGTTTGATGAAATTTGTCCGGTTTGTTGAAATCCGGTTTGAAATGTGTGCGGCTACAGTTGGATGACAGGCTCCTGCATCCATGTCCGCCAAGGATGTGGTGTCCGGTTTTGAGGTCAGCGCTGGAGCTGCCTAAGAGCATCTACAACGGTACAACCGGACCTGACAAATCTACCCCCATACACTCGCATGCACATCCGGCCGTGTCCGCGGACAGCGCATGGCGCCCCTCGTTTGGGCTGTCGCACATCCACACATCTCAAATGCGGATCCTCGGATCCATGCAAATCCATATACGTTGATCATACCATACAAATCATCTGAATTCAATAGTTTGAAACAAATATGACAAGGCAAAACAAACCATAGTTCAACACTTCGGACATGCCAAAATGAAATCAATGTCCGAGCGCGAGGGATCACTCATTGGCCGTCCGGATCACTCGACGAACGCCTTTCATGCCGCCTGCTCCTCCACCATCCTTGCCTCCTACTCTGCCCGCATCCCTGATGCATGCTTTTCCACGCCCGAACAAGCTGTGACGAGTTACATACGTCCACTGGCGGCATCTGTGTGGGCAGAAAGATCTCCGGAATGACCCAACCGATCGTTGGATCCTCCTCTGTCCCAACCTGGTCCGATGGCGTGATCCTTGTCGGCGGCTGGATGGATAAGGTGCGGGGTTCCGGGCGCGGCGGTGGGGACAGCTGCTCGTCCATGTCCGCACCCGCTCCCTGTGCCGCCGCCTCTTCCCTCTCTCGCCACCTCCATCGCCGGTTCCTTCGGGCAATGTTCTCCGCTTGCACGACGAAGTCGAGGACGGGGCGCCGACGGACGAGGCGGACATAGCCTCTGTTGCGGTGGCCGGGGACGAACTGGACGACATCTAGGGCGGCAGATCGGGACCGGTGGTGAGGATGGGGAGCAAGGGTAGCTGACGACGAGGGTTAGGACGCGGGAAAGGTTGGTGGGAGGCGGGAGGAGGGGGAAGTGTTTGCTGGATTTGGTGCAATTTGTGGTAAAGTAGGCGTGCCGGGTCCGACGTGAAGGACGCGCCCGAGCATCCCCATATCCGCCCTAGATTTGGGCTGGATACGAGGGGTGCCGGTCAGCCCAGGCTTTTGAGACCTGTTTGAGGCGCCTGTCTTGGTCGTTTTTTTTACGGGTCAGTGACCGGGCCGTCCGCCCGGGCGTTTGAGTCGGGTTTTTAGACGCCCGGGCGCCTGTCTTGGTCGTTTCTTAAATTCCTGAAGATCCGTAACTCCGATTGCGCTGAAATTTTTACACGATTTTTTTTCTCCATAAATCATCTTTCTTGCGCCAGAAGAAGGGCCCCAACCGACTTTCGAGGAGGGAATAAGACACCTAGGCGCGCCAGGGGGTGTCCGGCGCGCCCTGGTGGGTTGTGGTCACTTTGGGCTCCCGTTTGCGTTGATTCCAAGTCCCAAAAATCACATATATTCCAAAATAATTCTCCGTAAATTTTTATCGCGTTTGGACTTCGTTTGATATGGATTTTCTACGAAACAAAAAACATGCAACAAACACGAACTGGCACTGGGCACTGGATCAATATGTTAGTCCAAATAAATCATATAAAATGTTGCCAAAAGTGTATAAAAGTTTTATAATATTGGCATGAAACAATAAAAAATTATAGATACGACGGAGACGTATCAACATGCTACTACAAAATCAAATAGTAAAACTATAAACCTCCTGCCCGCACTAGCAAAAACAAACATGAAGCATCAATAGCTCCACTACACTAGTCACCATCACTCCAATCCAGAGCCGAAGCATCATAGTACATGTAATAAGAGCATCTCCAACAGTTGCCCTATTTTTGGGCATGTAAATAGGGTGTTGTAAAAAAAATTGGGCATGAAAACATCTTTTTTGGGGCACAAGAAAGTGTAGTCTACAATAGCTGCCCTATAATAGGGCACCACTACTCCAAGGCCAACATCACATCTTTCTTCTGCACATAACATCAAAGCTAAATCGAACCCTGAACTCCCAATCCCTGAAATCAGCAAACCGAATTCATTGATCCCGGTCTATTTTAAACCTTGGGAGAGTTTCGCTGGTATTCGTTGACGTGGCAAGTCAAACCCTGGGATCGTTGACCAAGTCGTGTGTTCCTCTTCGTTTTGATCGCTCCATGGAGAAAATGTTATTGTTTTCAACAAGAAAAAAATCGCTACAGTACCTCGTAGTTTTAAAAAAAATCTCAGTTTCAAAAACCATTCAAAGTTCAAAAAATGTGTGTGTTTAAAAGTGTGCACTACAATACCTCCTTGGTTTTCAAAAATAGTTCACACTTTCAAAAAATTATTTATGTTTCAAATAAATGCTCACTAATTTGAAAAAAATTGCGACTTAATTTTTTTTCACTACAGTGCCTCTCAGTTCCAAAAAAGTTCAAAGTTTGAACAATGTTTGTGTTAATAAAATTTTCACTAGAGTACCTCCTAGGTTTTCAAAAATTGTTCGTGTTTTAAAAAAAATATCATTTTAGAATTTGAAAAAAAATTGCATTTTAAAAAGTTGTTCGCTGGAGTACCTCCAAATTTTAAAAAATGATAAATGTTCGAAAAACGTTTGTGCTTCAAAAAATGTTTGCTGCAGTACCACCTAGGTTTGTAATTTTTTTTTGTGTTTTCAAAACAAATCTTGTTTAAAAATATATTCATGTTTTAAAGAAATGCTCGTAAATTCGAAAAAATCTAGTCTTTCTAATATCTTTTTCAGGAACAAGAGGAAATGTTTTGCATATTAAAAACTTAATCCCTACAGCACCTCTTAGTTTTAAAAGAATGTTCTCGTTTTCAAAAAAATGTTCCAAGTTCAAAAACTATGTTGCTAGAGTACCTCCTTTGTTTTTAAAAAAAAATTGTGCTTTCAAAATGTTCAACATTCGAAAAATGTTCGAGTCTAAATTTTGTGTACACAACTTTGCAAAATATTCACTTTTTTGGAACAGAGTGTTTAGCCTTTTTTTAGGATCTGGCGCTGCTATTAGTTTATGTTATAAATTTGTCACGTTGCCTAACGGACACCAGTGGTCGTTAGTTCTACTGGCTAGCATCCCACGCTTGCATCTGTAGCTGGCGCTTTCGATCCCTGCAGCACACGCTTTTTCATCTGGAGCGAACGCTAATGGGCCGGCCTATTGCGACTAGTGGGTGCGAAAGGACGGTAATTTGCCGGAAAAGAAAAATCTCCCTCAAGCGGCAGTCAACAATCCCGGCTTTAATCTGTCATGTCAGCAATCCCTGTTTGAAACGCACTCAGGGTTCAAAATAGACCAGGATCAATAAATTCGTTGTGCTGATTTCAGAGATTGGGAGTTGAGGGTTCGATTTAAGTTTCGTCTACAAGTTCAAGATCTGTTTTGGATTATTTTTTCCTGCATACATACGTAGGGACGGACGGATGCAGCGCAGGCCATCGCATTGAGTGGAAAGCCTTTTGAGCCTTGTGTCCATGCAATTGAATCAGGGAGACGAGGTATATATACCGTACCCTACCTGCCTACATGAATACTGACTGACTGGCTGGCAGTGGTACTGGATGTTGTGTGTTTAGTTGTACCTACCTACCAAGCAGCCCAGCGAGGGGAATGATGGGTAGGAGCTCGTGGTGGTCCGTCCGTCGATCGATACTACTTGATGGATCCATCCATCGCTAGGTACACCGACGGACCGCCGACGCTCCCCGACCCGGCCGCGTACGGCACACAACAGTAATCCTGTATGTATGTATGTATGTAATTCCTGTCGCACAAGGGAACTGTATGTATGTCGACTTCGCACCAACCGCGTCCTAAAAATTGCCCGCAAACATCTTGGCCCAAAGTTTCTTCTCATCCAAATCCAAATGCCGTACATGTCCACGGACGTGTCCAAATCCTCGCAAACCGGCCATAAAATGGAGGAGGTTTACGGGTGTGCGGATCTCTGCCACGTAGCACTTCGACAACCCAGCACACTAAAAGCAACTCCAACGGGGCGACTCAAACGGACGTGCACTTTGTCCGCTTTTCGTCCGTTTGGGTCGGCCGCCCGTCCGGCATCCGCCCTGTTTTAGATTTGGGTCGGCAGTGCGCCCAACGCGCCGACCCATATGTGCCGGCGTGGCCGGCTGGACGCCCTATTTCAACAAATAGCTCAATTTTTGCATTGTTCACACACAACTTTTGCATTCAAACATATAGTCCAGAACCAAATGAATAACATAGTTTTAACCGAATAAAATAGCATAGTTTTACAAGCTGAATAAAAGTAAAATGTCTCATATAGTTTTGCAAGCCGAATAAAGAATATACATCTATTGGTTGCCAACATGAGCCCACATATGCTCAATCAAATTATTTTGCAGTTGCATGTGAGTTTCCCAATCATGCATGTCATGATGAAATTGGGTGAACTGTTCAAACGTTGCCGCTCCTCCATGCTCAGGCACAACATTCTCACCTTGAAACTGAAACCCTTGATTGTACAGACGTTCTGGACGCTCATCTTCTATGACCATATTGTGCATGATCACACGAGCAGTCATCACCTCCCATAGTTTCTGCGTGCTCCAAGTATTAGCGGGATAGCGAACGATGCCCCGTCGAGATTGCAAAACACCAAAGGCACGCTAGACATCCTTCCTAGCACTCTCTTGCTCTTGAGCAAATCTTTTCCTCTTCTCTCCGACAGGGTTGGGGATTGTCTTCACAATAATGATCCATTGAGGATAGATACCGTCACCCAGGTAGTATCCTTTGTCGTAGTTGTGGCCGTTGATAGTAAAGTTCACCGGTGGGCTGTTGCCTTCTGCAAGCCTAGCAAACACCGGCGAGCGCTGAAGCACATTGATATCATTGTGCGATCCGGTCAACCCAAAGAAAGAGTGCCAGATCCAGAGATCTTCAGACGCCACGACCTCTAGTATGACAGTGCAAGCCCTGACATGGCCCTTATACTGCCCTTGCCAAGCAGAAGGACAGTTCTTCCACTCCCAGTGCATGCAGTCTATGCTGCCAAGCATCCCTGGGAAGCCCCTGCTAGCATTCGTCGCAAACAAACGGGTTGTATCTTCAGGATTCGGCTCTCTCAAGTACTCAGGGCCAAACACAGCAATAACAGCCTTGCTGAACTTATACAGGGAGTCTAGGCATGTAGACTCGCTCATACGGACGTACTCGTCAATGAGATCACCGGGCACTCCGTATGCAAGCATTCAGATGGTGGCAGTGCATTTCTGATAAGAGGAGAAACGAATCTTTCCAATGGCATCCTCTTTGCACTCGAAATAGTCATCATAGCCGACCACCCCCTCTCTAATACGATTGAAAAGATGCCTACTCATACGGAAACGGCGGCGGAATTTCTGATGTTTGAACAACGGATTTGTTGTGTCAAAGTAGTCCTTCCAAAGCAGGAAATGCCCGCTCTCTCGGTTGCGATTAACAACGGAAGGTGGCCCGGAATGGAGCCACGGACGCCAGGCGCTGGCTATTGACCAACACGACAACCAATATCTCCTCCTCGTCATCGGACGACGAATCGTCGGAGTCGCAAAGGAAATTATGAAAAAGGAACTCGTCGGCGGAGTCCATTTCTGTCGAACAGCTTGCGGGCGTCGACGAAGGGAGTCGCGGCGCGCAAGGACCAGCTAGCTGCCCTACCAGCGTCCGGCGAGCGTGCCGGTGAGGATCTAGTCGAGGCGGCGAGGCGGCTTCTTGGTCGCGGTCGCGGCTGTGTTGGGAGAGCGGGGGTGGGAAGCTATCGGTTCCCTGGCGCGAAGACGGCAGTGGCGAGCGACGTGGGAGGTGGCGGCGTTGCAGAGGGGATGTTGCGGCGCCGATAGCTGGCAGAGTCATCGGGAAAAATGGGCGGCGGCATCGGCGACGAAGGAGGCGGGCGAGGGTTTACTTTTGGATGGGGAGAGGCCAATGTGCCACCGATCAGCGGGCCAGGGGAAGGAGAAGGCGAGCGCACGCGTCTCCGTCTCGTGTTCGCGTCGACGCAAATCCGGCTCAAAAATGGTCCCGGAATGGGTCGCCCACGGACGAAAAGTGGACGCGCGTCCGTTTGGGTCTGCAGGTTGGGCCGACTTTTGTGTCCGCGCCGACCCAAACGGACGCCCGCGGACGAAATGGGTCGCCCCGTTGGAGTTGCTCTCAAATCCCCTCTCTCGGACAACTTTTCTCCCAGTCCGTCTCTCTCTCTCTTTGCTCTGCATCCGCACCCTCCTAGTCCGACGCCATCATTGTACCACTTTGGCCACTGCCTAGGCCTCGTCGAACGTCCACATGCATGCGCACCTTGAACTATGCTATCCATCCACGACCAGGTATTCCTTGCCAACACCGTCCATGTAGGACACCACGACCGACAAGTGTTCGGCCAAATGCCATTCAAATTTTTTACGTTCTCGTTGTTTCTTTGGAGAAAGCACGATGACAGGGTAATCGATGATGGAGGATGAGTTATTGGGGGATGTGTGGTTGGCCACAAGTGTGGACTTAGAGGGTGACTCGGGCGGCGGCGCATCTCGTCACCACAGCGAGCCCCCCCACCGGCTTCCCTCCCCCTCGTCACTGCCCAACAGCCTCCGCCGGGCAAAGCCCCGCGCGGATCCGGCGGCAGCGGGGCTCTGTGCTCCGAAGCGGACGATCTACGAGCGGGGGACTCGTGCGGCGGCGGTGGTGCATCGCTCCTCCGCGCGCCGTTCGTGCTCCGGCTGCGGTGGGGAGGGCGGCAGTGCTCGCGGCCGGCTAGTGCTGCGGCCCCGTGCTCCGCTTCTGTGGGGCACGCGTTGGCGCTTCGCCTCTCAAATCCGGCGGGGAGGCCCTTCCTGCGGTGCCTTCATCGGCGCGTGTGGCGAGCGGTCAGTCCCTCCGGCCGTGAGGATGGCGTCTTGCTGCGGCGAAGTCATCTGCCTCGGCTGTGGACGGCGGCGGCGGGCCTGGGTGTGTGTTGCCATCGGCGGCGGATCTGACGGTCTTTGCTCTCTCCAGCGAGCTAGGACTCGGAATGGGGGCGGGTGAGCGCGCCGGGGTTCTACGCACGTGGTGTGCGGCGGGCTAGGCGCGAAGCAGGTGCGGTTCTCGCTCGTCCCCGGTTCTCTCTCCCGATCTGGAGGCTTCGCATGGCGTGGCAGTCTCTGTTCGTGGGCTGGCAGCGAGTGCTTCCTCTGCTTGTGTGGGTTTTGGCTTTGGGGTGGACTAGGAGGCTACAGGTTTTTTGGGTCGCGAACACTGCCGGCTAATGCCGGGCTCCGATTTCGGTCGAAGCCAACGATGGCGGTGCATGTGGGCACCGTATCCTTGTTGAAGGCGTCGTGACGTGGTGCGTGTCTTCCCTCCCGTCTGCTCTGGAGGAAACTTTGGATCCCGGTCTCCCGGATCAAGCGATGGTGGCGCTCAAACGTCACATTCCCTCCATGGACTTCGTCTCTGAGCTTGCCTTGGCTAGGGTGACCAGTGGCTCGAGGTGGTTCCATTGGTGGTTCGTGGGGACGATGGTGGCGGAGAAGTGGTGCTCTGTCTTCGTGATCTTGGCTCGGCCATGCCCTGAAGTGGGGTTGATTCTTTCGTCGGAAGCCGGGTTAGCGAAGTGTGGTCCTATACTGGATTTCCTCGTTCCCACCTCTCCCCTTTCGGGGGGTTGTTGGGCGGCGACCAGACGGCCAATGTTCAAGGCGCTTCGCCTTGCTTGGTCAGATGAAGATGAAAGTCGGCATCCTCTTTCATGCTGGTTGTGCTGATGAGCTTGGGGTGGTGGTGGTGCGGTCGGTTTGGGGTCGACGGTGGTTGGGGCCCCTCTCTGGCGGTGTTCTTCTTGTGTTCATGCTCCTGCACTCTTTGTTGTGTCTCTGCTTGGTGTTGTCAAGCGACTTCGGCGATGGCACACAGGTGTCGTGGCATAGTCTCAGCCTCGCGTAACCTTTCGAAGGTGCCCCATGGCGCAGGTGGTGTTGCCGCGTTGTGCAGTCTTGGATACGCGGAGCCTTTCGATTGCGTCGACGGTACAGTGTCATGTGCTTGTCTGCTTGGCAATGTTGACTTTGCTTGCGGTACACAGGCGTCATGGCGTCGTCTCGGCCTCGCGTGACCTTTCGAATGCACCCCCGACGCAGGTGGTGTCGTGGCGTTGTGCGATCTCGGTTGCGCAAAGCCTCCGATTGCGCCGACGGTGCAGTGCCATGGCTTGGTCTCGGCTGGCCAATGCCATTCGATCTCACTGGTGGTGCTTTGTGTTGTGTCAGGGCGTGTCTTCCATCTTTGTTCTCCCCTGTTTATATGTTGTGGTGTGTGTTGTTTTTGTTTTATCTCTTCTCCTCCTTTGCCCCCTGTAATTCTAGTTCACTTGAACCCATCCTGCAAAAGGCTGCGAAGCCTTATAGGCAAAATGAATACAATTCAGGTGGGGGAGTTCTCTCCGTCCCCGGTGAAAATTCGAATAAAAAACAAGTGTGGACTTGTAGGCATGAAGCAAGGGGGCGCAGTGTTTTGGCAAAATGTGTATTCTTGGTTTCATAAGAAAAAGCACTTCACGCCTTACAACTTGCACATAATCCATGATCAAAATGTGAAAGTACTAACCCATCGATTGTACACCATCTCATGCTCCGTCATGAAGTATTGCAGTGCGACTGCACAAATGGAGAGAATGTAGCCACCACACGCATCAATCATGGAAATCGTAAGTTCTGCTTCTTGTTACTCTACATGTTGGTCAATTCATTGATTCACTCAATGTTGCAACTTGATGATCGTCACATTGTATAGCCCCGGATGCGTTGCCGCGCTATACCAAACAATGGAGGGCAGGCCCATTCACGTTGATGCATTGTTGGATGAAGTTCAAGGGACGTATCGTCTGGATGACCAACATTGACGCAATGTTGGGCTCAAATTACATTGAGTTTGGGATCGATGAATTTGAAAAAAAAATTGAACATCCGATTAATTTGGATCTAATATTTAAACTTGAACTATTGTTATGGAGGTTAAGGTTATGGCCAGATATCGAAACCACTCAAATTCCTTGGCCAGATATCAGATTAAGGTTATGGAGGTCTTGTTTTGTGAATCCAGCATGCCAAATTTCCGCCATCTGCAACATAGCATTGAAAATCAACAAATATCCAGCTTGAACGCAAACTGGATCTTCTGACACATGTGACTGAATTTAGAAGAAACCTACGATTTGCTGCTTAAAACCCAAACCAGCACAAAAAGCAAGCACACATGATCAAAACCTACATTTTATCTCTGCTAACCCTTTTCTTTAATCTGTTTTCTTTTTGGCAAAACATCCGATTCGAAAACTATGTATTTCAATTACCGGCAGTGCAGAAAATGGAACTAGATCAGAACCTTAGACAGCAAATAATAGAAAGAAGCCGAAGACGTGGCGTGCCCAATCAGCTCCAAAAGCAAAATTGTAGGGAAAAGGTAGAATGTGTCACAAACTTATGTAAATTGATAAGATTTTGAGTAAATCTATGTATTCCGGGTGAAAGGTCTTGGCCGGGTTGGGTTGGTCCCAAAACACAAGACAAGACAGTTAAACCATGAGTGCGACCCGGCCGAACGAACCAACCAAGGTTTGGCGCACCTACACTACACTACACTCCACTCCACTCTCCCCAACCTCCACTCCCAAATCTCCAAATCTCTTTCTTGATTCTTTCTCCACACGCACCGCCGCCGCAGCCAGCGAGAGAGAAGAGGTATAAATCCAACCATCCATCCATCCGTAGGCCAACAACGCAGACGCACGCAGGCAGCGCCGCGCCGAATCCCCTCCGTCCCCTAGCCTCCTTCCTCTGTCTGTCCCGGCGGCGGGGGGAAGATGGAGATATTCTACTACGTGGTGTTCGGGGGCCTGGCGGCGGTGGTGGCGGGGCTGGAGCTGGGCAAGAGCGGCAAGGACCGCGTCGCCACCCCCACCGCATTCAACGCCTTCAAGAACAACTACGTCCTAGTATACTCCCTAATGATGTGTATGTCTTTCTGAATTTCTCTTGAGATCTCTCTTCTTCTTCTTCTTCTTCTTCTTCTTCTTCTTCTTCTTCTTGTTGTTGGTATTGATTGACCCTTCAAGGGGGTGGCAGCCGGCGACTGGCTCCAGGGTCCCTACGTGTACTACCTCTACAGCCAGTACGGGTTCGACAAGGGCGACATCGGCCGCCTCTTCATCGCCGGATTCGGCTCGTCCATGCTCTTCGGCACCATCGTAGGCTCACTAGCAGACAGGCAGTACGTCTCTCTTCTTTCTTCTGCATTGTATTGTGATGTCAACTCTTGTTGATTAACCAATTGAGGATTTCAGGGGCCGCAAGCGCGCGTGCATCACCTACTGCATCACCTACATCCTCAGCTGCATCACCAAGCACTCCCCACAGTACCGGGTCCTCCTGCTCGGCCGCATCCTCGGCGGCGTCGCCACCTCCCTCCTCTTCTCCGCATTCGAGTCATGGCTCGTCGCCGAGCACAACAAGGTTTCTTTCTTTCTTTCTTTCTTGGTTTTTACTCCACTCCACCCAGATCTAGTGGAGTCATCATTAACTGTCTGTATCCAAACTACGTAGTGTACTCACCCAGATCTAGTGGAGTCATCATCAACTGTAACTCAAAATCAACTCAACCCAAAGAAGATACTACTGATGCTTTTCAGCTGCCTTTACCTTTAATCCAAACAAGATATTTCACCTTTTATTATTATGTACGTATGTGTGTGTTCTTCCACTATATCCACAGAGGCATGTACTAGTACTAGTAGTAGAGTAGATTTTTTGCTATATAAAAGTAGTAGTACTAGTAGTAGATTTTTTTTCATCTCAGGAATGTGTGCTGTGTTCAACATCCCATCCGTCCCTACCTACGTAATGCTGCTGCTGCTGCTGCTTATCCCTATCCTATCCTTGTCGTGAATAATCTACTAGTGCTAAATAAAATACTACTCCTATGCTGGATCTTTGACCACCAATGCTAATGCTTGCAGTTGCTGCAAGCAAGGCCTAGGCCCATATAAAAATGACTACACTAGCACTAGCACTAGCACTAGTGGTGTTAAAAGAATTGGAGGTCATGTGTAGGCAGGAGTAGGATAGTGTCAGGAACATCTCAAATTGAGTGTCAGGTAGAGGTGTTAAAAAATTGGGGGAGATCATGTCTGTATAGTAGAGTATAGTGCCTCACTTTGTCAGGATCTGAAAAATACCTCTGCCTGCAAGCTTAAATGAAATGCTTTTGCTTTTGTTTCATCAATCAGTCACTTGTCCTTTGTTTGTTGTGTCGGTGGAGGTCAGGTCAGGTGGTTGCCGACTTGCCATTGGCATTTAACAGAGGAAGGAAGCATGGCCCCCCTTTCTCTTTCTCTGGGACATTGTCCTTTTATTCGCACTCTCCTCTCCATGTGCTGTCGCTCGAGTATTAATTAACACAACACTGCGCTCCATCACAATTATCCATCCTAACCTAATCAAACTGGGACAGTATCTGCAACATGCATGTGACACACAATTTAGTCGTCTTCTTCTTCTGCTGCCCCTCCCTCCCTCCCCCCCTCCCCTAATGTACTAGTAGGCTGCAAGTACTATTGTTTGATTAACAACTAACCAGAAAGAAATCCTTGTCATTTGCAAACTATGCATTATTATATCTTGTTGATTTGTACCTACTTTTTTGCAATGTAACCTTTTTGTTTGTTTCACACACACAGAGAGGCTATGACCCGCAATGGTTGTCCATCACATTCTCAAAGGCTATATTCCTCGGAAATGGTCTCATCGCCATTTTAGCTGGCCTCTTTGCTAACCTCCTCGCTGACAACTTGGGCTTTGGCCCTGTGGCTCCTTTCGATGCCGCCGCGTGCTTCCTGGCAATAGGCATGGCCATCATCATGTCCTCATGGAGTGAAAACTACGGAGATCAATCTGAAGGCAAGGATCTCATGTCTCAGTTCAAGGTTGCCGCCAAGGCAATTGCTTCAGGTATGTATGCTGCTTACCATAGCTTCACTTCCTTTATTGGACAGCATTATTAAACGTGTATATATTGTCAACTTAGAAGAAGAAGATTTGTTATTCTCACACTAACCATGAACGAACGAATGAGAATGAATCTTCAGATGAGAAAATCGCATTGCTGGGAGCCATTCAGTCGCTGTTCGAGGGCTCCATGTACACCTTTGTCTTCCTCTGGACTCCAGCCTTGAGCCCAAATGACGAAGACATTCCTCATGGCTTCATATTTGCCACCTTCATGCTGTCATCTATGCTGGGTAGCTCCATTGCATCACGCCTATTGGCCCGGAAAATGAAGGTTGAAGGCTATATGCAGATCGTGTTTGCAGTATCAGCCTTCACCCTTTTCCTCCCAGTTGCCACCAGCGTAAGACCATACTCTTCATTTCTTTCTCTGCCATTATAGTAAGATTTCTTCTTACTGATAGCGAATCATTTTCGCATGTGTGACGTGACAGCTTCTGGTGCCGACGTCTTCAGTGAAAGGAAGCGGCATCTCATTTGGGGGCTCTCTGCAGCTGCTTGGTTTCTGTACCTTTGAGTCCTGCGTCGGCATTTTCTGGCCATCCATCATGAAGATGAGATCTCAGTACATTCCTGAGGAGGCAAGGAGCACCATCATGAACTTCTTCCGCATACCGCTCAACCTGTTTGTCTGTGTGGTGCTCTACAATGTAAGCAAAATTGTTCTTCTCCTATCCATATCCATATCCATATCCATATCCACTGATAGTGATAGTGATCTGTCAGAATGTTTTGGCAACCTTACAACTGAAACTCCTTTTTACCTAGTAATAAACATGATGATTATGTTGCAGGTGAATGCTTTCCCTATCACCGTCATGTTCGGCATGTGTTCAATCTTCCTCTTCATGGCGGCAATCTTGCAGAGACGGCTGATGGTTGTCGCTGACCTACACAAGCTATCCACAAGTAACTTGTCTTTCCTTTTATTTGTTCCAGCATTCTAGTCTAGTGCTTTCTGATCAATGTATGTATGGATTCGGAGTGTCCCTAACTTACTGCTAACAACCATATATACTTATTGGCAGAATCACAAGAGATGACCGCGGAAGACGAGCCTCTAAATCCTTGAAAGGCCAACACACTCCCTCCACCTGACCTGGGTGCTGAATAAGATGTTTTGATTGTAATCTTTTTTCTGTAGCATAGATCAGATGGATATTATTATTGGCTAGGCACGAGGACATGGATGGATGGATACACCAAAGCAAGAATTCAGAGGCTGCTGAGTGAATTGGTATAGTCTATTTATTTTTATGATTCCTGCTCTTGTTGTTCATCGGGACGGCATTATTTGTGTTCAATACGCTACGAGTATCTGAGTGAATATCTATCTGTTGCCAAAAAGAAAAGAAAAGAAAAGAAAAAAGAAGTTTATGTTGTTTTCTGCTTTTTTGCATACTAACAAACACAAATTTCAAACCTTTGAATTTTCATTGTTTTCTAAATTGCTGATGCTTCTTTCATTTATTTATTTAGTCCATGTATGTATGTATGTATGTATGTATGTAATTCTCAATGGAGTGAATCTATCATGGGATGGAAGGGGAAGGCGTGAGCCACACCCGCGCCCAGCTCCGGTGCCGCCCCAGCCCCCACACCTTCTTCACCGTGCCGTCCTTGAGGCTGAACACCCCGACAGCAAGCTGGTCGTCGTCCTTGCTCGGCGACGCTCGCTCCAGATCGTCGTCGTCGGTGTAGTAGACGCAGCCGGTCCTGAGCTCCGGGCGCGCCCTGGTGGACACGCACAGCGACTCGTTCGCCCCAACGAACAGCGCCGCTTCTCCGATGTCCTCCGTCTCCTTCCACCGGCCTTCGTCCAGCACATGCACCTTGAAGGACCACGTCCGCCCGCGCCGGCCACACCAGCCCGTCGTCGTCTCCTTGAACTCCTTGAGCACCACCATCAGCCGCCCGGCCGGCCCCGGCGCCGCCACGAGGTACTTGGGTCGGCGCCACGGTTGGCTGTCCTCATTAGTCAGCCTTGGCGTGACGGCCGTGCTGCTGAACTTGCCCGTGTCGGCGTCGCGCTCCCACGCCTCCACGGCGCCCAAGTACCCGACGGAGTAGAACCTGCCCTCATGGTGGATGGCGTCCTCCACGCCGTCGCGCGAGGGAGCCAGCCTCCACGCGGCGTCTTCCGCTGTGGCGAAGGCCGGCACGCCCAAGCACGGGCCCGTGACCAGCATGGCCGCGGCGGCGGCGGGGGCGAGGACGACCTTGCGGTAGAGGAAGCCGCGCGTCTGCTCGGCTGCCAGCGTGAAGGTGCCAACCGGCTGGCGGCCGCCGGGGTACGGCGGGCCCCTGGTGAAGGGCTCTAGCGTGAACTCCAAGTGGGAGCCCCCCTCGAGCGCGTGGACGCAGGGGATGGTGGTGATGGCCGGGAGCGCGCGCTGCTCGCCAGTCACCGGGTTGACGAGGCGCAGCGCCGCGGCGGCGGCGGTGTCGATGGTGACGAGCCACCCGCGGGAGGAGCCGATGAAGGCGTGGGCCGGGGAGCGCACGGCAGCGGCGCGGCGGTCGGCAACGGAGAAGAGCGTGGCGGTGTCCGGGGTCCGGCCGGGGGTCCGGCCGGGGAGGAGGAGGTACGGCGCCTCGGGCCTGAAGGCGTGGCGCTCGGCGCGGAAGACGGCGGCGAAGGCGAGGCGCTCGGGGAAGGCCAGGCGGGCGTGGATGTTGGCCAGCACATCCGGCGACAGGCTGACGCCGGCGCCGGCGGGCTCTGCCTCTGCGTGGTCTGTCGGCATGGTACCCCACGGATCGATGGGTGATCGGTTTGGGCGGCGGCGGCCTATATTACTCCGTTACTATTTTTTTTTTTTTGAGATGATATCCGATTCTACTACTACTCCTACTTTGACGGCAGTTCAAGCCATACTCAATATTTTTATTCTGTTTCTAAAATCAAATACAAATCCAATATAATTACTAAAGTTTGTTTATTTAACCCCCAATTTAGACTAAGGTCAAGTATTAATCCTAAAGTTATTTGCTGCAGTTCAATTCAAGTCTTATATGTGCTCGGACTAAATTCAATTTAAATTTATTTTTCTAAAATTAATTTAACTCCAAAATATTACTAAGTAAATTTTATGTTTCCCAATTATATTGCAAAAGGATTTATTCAATTTGAGTTCGTGGTTCTAAGGTTATAGCCAATTTGAACTTGAACTGAATCCAAATATTACTTTGAATTTTCTAAAGTCAAATAATAATCCAAAAATATTAATAAAGTTCACTTTAAGTTTCTGAACTTAGTTGCAAAAGGAATTATTACATTTAGGTCTATTATTTAAAGTCAACACAAATAGTTCCAAATTTCTTTTCAATTCTGGCATCTACTGAATTCTACCTAAATTCATTTTTTTAATTATTGAAATTTTTATTTCCAGTGAGATGATTTGAAACTATATTTTACTAAGTTTATTCTATAAAAGATTCAATTTAATTGGAGTTAGAAATTGCAAGTTATGCCCAATTTAAATTTGAACATTCTGTTTGAATTTGAATTTTATACTATTCAAAGGCTAATTATTTTTGGACTAGGTGAAAGTGTATTTCATAAGGATCGTTCTGCAAAAAGTTTCACTAAATTGGCATTTATAGATAAAAGTTACGATGGTTTGAAGTTTCAGGGGTTTTCTATAAAACTACCAAATAATTCAATTAAACAGAAATCGTTCTGAATAATATTTTGGATAAGGTGGGACACTCAAAACGTGATTGGCCGGTACCTATTCGGTAAGTGAGTGCGTGTATGAGCTGTTGGATTGAAACAAACGGACGAGATTAGATTTGGGCCTCACCGGGGTTAGGTTTTTTTGACTATTTACTGTAGAGCAACAGCCCCACAGCCCTTTTATTCCAGAAATTTTTGCCCAAGCCTGTTTCGCAGGAGATGTCGCCGGAAAAATGCAGGCACGACGCTGAACAATGTGGTGGTGCTGATGGTGGCCTTGGTTGCCCTCGGGGACGGTGGAAATGAGGGCTGCGGGGCTCGCCAGAGATGCGGCGATGGCGGAGCTCTTGGGTTCGGATGGCTTACACCAAAACGAGCGCTTCTGGGAGAACCAATGAGTCAGCGATATGCACGAGATCAAGGGGAAACAGAGGACAAGGGGGGGGGGGCATGCGAGTACTCGTGGTGGTTGCCGGCGTTGAGCTCACGGCGGCAGGGGGTTCGGTTGTCGATGTGCTCGGGGTTCCAGGGATCTTGGGGGTCGCTTTGGATGTCTAGGGTGTGCGCCAGGGGAATGGGGAGTGCGTTAGTGGCCATGGTGGGGCTTGGGGAGGGTTGCGGTGGTGGGATTCTAGCCGGCGATGGCGTCGGGCCGAGGGACTTATGAAGAGCCTAAATATTATCCGGGACTTATTAAGAATACTTTTATGCCCAAAGAATAATTTACTTTGCCACCCTATTTTGGGATTCAAAATTATTCCCTAAACCTTGTAGGTTTCATCCTGTTTTCCCAAATTTCAAACAAGGGGTTCAAATGTTCGCATAGGGTCTTTGACCCTCAAGGTTGATTAATCAAGTCAATCACAAGCAAATCCAGGCAATGTTTGTTAACTAGAGAGCAACAAGGGTTTTCCCACAAACAAATTATTTCCCTCTGAAATTTTCAACAGATCAGATTTACGAAAAATCTGGTATGTGAGACCACCGCTATTCATATGATGTTTGCCATCTCCATGTGCGAGTAGACCCCCTAGTTTGCAGGGACATGGATGAAGCTTGGTATGTATAGGTGCTGAAATGTTGATAAGGATACAAGATTCTCTGTTGAATGTTTGGTTTAATGGCCTTCGTGAATATTGTGAAGGGGTCTGACTCGACTTTTCCTCCGCAAGAGACCATGAAGCATATTACTGTCGTTCTAAAGGTTAAGATGTCGAGCTAATTTGGGGTGACAGTAAAAGCCTCAATTCTTATCCTTCGCAATTGATAAGGGAATGACGGAGAACCCTTGGTCCTTAATTATAGGGGGAACCCGGTCTGATTCCGAGTTTGCCATGGACATAATCGCCTCCGGATCCTCGATAGTGCGGTTTGCAGCGGAGAGTCCGGTGGGCTCCAAACTCCCATCTTCGGACCTGGTGGTTTGCTCCGGATCTGAGGCCAGAGCAGCGGTCGGGGGCCAGAGCAGCGGTCGGGGCCGCGAACCCTTCGAAGATCAAGTCTCCTCGAATATCAGCGGCATAATTCAGGTTCCCGAAACTGATCTGATGACCAGGGCGTAGCTGTCGATCTGTTCGAGATGGCCAATCGAGTTGGCACGCAGAGCGAAGCCACTGAATACAAAAATCTGGCCGGGGAGGAAAGCTTCCCCGAAAATGACATCGTTGTAGATGATCGAACGAGCCATCAAGCCTTCTGTTGACGACACAGTGGAACTCTCAATGAAAGCACCAATGTCGGTGTCAAAACCGGCTGATCTCGGGTAGGGGGTCCCGAACTGTGCGTTTGAGGATCGAAGGTAACATGAGATGGGAGACACGATGTTTACCCAGGTTTGGGCCCTTTAATGAAGGTAATACCCTACTTCCTGCTTGATTGACTTTGATGAATATAGAGGTTACAAGAGTTGATCTACCTCGAGATCGTGATGGCTAAACCCTAGATGTCTAGCCTGTATGATTTTTCTTAGCCTCTACGAACTAAACCCTCCGGTTTGTATAGACACCGGAGGCCTAGGGTTGTACAGAGTCGGTTTACAGAGAAAGGAAACTACAGATCCGGACGCCAAGCTTGCCATCCACGCAAAGGAGAGTCCCATCCGGACACGGGAGAAGGCCTTCTATCTTGTTTCTTCACGACCCATCAGTCTGGCCCATGTCACATAGCCCGGACGCCTGGGGACCCCCTAATCCAGGATTCCGTAGTCGCCGCCCATAACATTGTTTCTGCAACACCCATGGCTACAAACAAACAATATGTGCATCATGATCTGATTATGTCTTTATTTATGGTTGCTGCTGGCATGTGCGATCCTGCTGTTCTCTTCATCTAATATGCGAGAGTTATGCATGCTAATTACTGTTCTAGTCATGATTTATTTACCATAACTAATAATGAAATTGCCTAATTTTCGAACAACATAGTCAGCAAATAAGCGATGAGAAGTTTTTGCCGGTCAGTTATGCACATGGAATTATTATGGCTAATCCACATTTTTCATTGCATAATGGTCTTTTTTTCTCTCTCGAAAAGGAGGCACAATGGTACCTATCGATCTTTGAAGTGATACATACAAACCAAGAAACTATCGTTCCATCCTTTGCATCCGCATGTTGCACACAACCAATAAGTTTTATTCCATCCTTTGCATCCGCACGTTGCACACAGCGGATACATTTTATTTTAATTAATGTTCATGCAGCCACAAAAGCTGCCGAACATTTTACATTAAGGAGTACACACCAAAAATTGGGGAAAAGGGTACGTAAAAATATAAACTCGTTACAAACTGGTCAACAGAAGATACTTCATGCATAGTTCTTCATTAGCTAGCGGACTTGCACACATCGGAATCATATTCAGATCTTCACGCCCTCTATGGCTAGTGTCCCTGTGGCATAAGTGTCATGATATTTTTCCATGTAGTCGTTGAGCTTGATCTTCATGTATCGTGCAGGTCTCTTGTCATCCACCATCTCTGACACCGGCTCAAGCTCTGTCTCTAGATCCAATGAATAGACCAGGACCAACGACAAGCGCTCTTTCTCTGCATTGGTCACAACCCTATGAACCAGGCTCTTGAAAAACCCATTGCTCAAAATCTGCATGCACCAGGATGGAATAAAGAGATGCATTATATCTCAGCTTGACAATCCACAAGACAAGGTCAAACAATTATACATCTATAGCTGCCTACACTACACACATTACGTACCTCCATTATATCTCCTATGTTCATAACCAATGCATTTGGAACAATGGGCACGTTGTACCACACGCCGTTTTTCAGAAGCTGGAGGCCCTCAGCATCGGCGAAGTTTTTTTTTGAGCAAGAAAACTAGGTCTTTATTGATCAATACCAATGTTTACAGGAAAAGCGATTGGGTCACTCGACGTGCCCAACCAAATATGGCGCCCGTAAGGTAGAACCTAGCTAACCTATGAGCTTCAGTATTTGAAGCTCGAGGTTCGAAAACAAAATTACAAGAAGTAAAATTTCTCACAGTTTCTAGGATCTCTCTAATAACACTTCCATAGCTTCCTCCCACGCCCTGGCGAATATGGTTCACAACATGTTTACAATCTGATGCAATTTGGAGATGTTGTAAACCCAAGTCTTGCGCCAGTGAAAGAGCTTCTCGACAAGCTAAAGCTTCCAAACTAGCTGGATCCGATATGCCAAGAGCATCGGCGAAGTTGACTGTGATTATGGAGCCGTCGGTATGGGCCTTGAGGCCCAACACGTGGTCCGGCTTTGGACACTGAGGGTAGTAGTTGAATATAGCTTGGGTGATGGAGTTGTCGCCGATCATGTTTACCAGGTGTTCCTCTTCTTGTAAATTGAGTATCTTGGCCATGTTTCGAAAGACAAGGTTGGCCGCGGCTTTGCACCTGACCGTGTACTCAGACAGGATGTCTCTGCACAATTATGGATGATAATTAAGAAAATTGTACTGGGTTACTCATCAACTGCTGGAGTACTACTGATTGATCGATGTATCAGTTTTGAAAATAGATGTAGGCATGCATGATAGCAGAGTCTCCGGCAGCATGTACCTTGTACAGTCTGGTATGGTAAAAACCTAGAGCTAGACGTACGGTAAGTACCTGAAAGAAGGGAGCGGGTTGTGTTGGCCACAGTCTGTAGGTTCTTAGGGACTCGGGTTCCACTTCCACGAGGAGATTGAGCCGGTCGTTCCAGTCAAGGACCTGATTCTCTTTCACGACCATGTCGTTACCGTATCCCATGCATCCATACCTAGCTTCTCGCCGTCGACAATGTTTGAGTACTTGTGTTTCTCTTCCAACGGGAGGTTGAAGAACTCTCTCGTAACCTTCATCGCTTGGGCAAGAAAGCTAGGCTCCATTCCATGTACATGTCCAACAGCCTGGAGAAACATCGGCCGGAGATGAGACGGTGACCACTAGCTTCATCACAATCACATGAAAGAAATGACAACGCAAAGAAGTTTAATTACCAGGATCTCCAAGGCGGACCGCAGCTTGTCCAACTCTTCAGCGCTGCCGGCAGACAACCGGCTGAGGTCGATGATGGGGATGGGCTCGGGCATCTCGGCGGGACGGTCTTGCTCAGGAAGCACGTACTGGCTCGGTGGCTCCTGCACGATCGGAGGTACCTCGAGAACCTTGAATTGTTGGTCATAAGAAGCCATGGTTGCTTGCTGTTAGTTTTGAGCTTCCTCTTTGGTAGTTCGATCTATATATAGGCATATATTAGTAAGGAAGGAGGATTTTTTTTCTGTGCGCACTGCGCAGTAAGGCGTCGATTTTTCTTGTAGTATTACACTATTCCACTTAACTAATGCGACTGGTCGCTGGCTGGTCCCCTTTGTCTGGATTATCTGAACCTTTCCATATCCAGAGAGTTTTTTTTTCCCCATAAACAGTCCATGCATGCAGACCACTTGGGAGGATTTGGGAACATCCTATGAAAAATGCTCTCACCAACCTCATCGCCCCATTATCTCCAGACTGTACTGATGTAGCCAGTCGTTAGTGAAAATCCATATCCTTATATATCTGTACGTATAAACTGTCCAAGAGAAAGAAAAGTCCAACCTAGCGCTGCTCGTTCTCCGCGTGGTTATACTCTTATCTTGGAGATACATCGCCCACTTGCCCAAAGAAAAGAAGTACAATCTTTGGGCTGCTATCTCGCTGAATAGTCATCCAACTTCCAGACAAAAATCCCGAATTTTGATATTTATATTGGACAATGGTAAAATAGAAATAATAAAAACTTATATTTGTTTGGGTCAAACTTCCTCTCTATTAACATGGAAGTTTTTTTTACACCCGCAAAAAAAATATGGAATTTTTTTTCTGTGTGCATTGTGCAGTAAGAGCATGTACAACGGTCGATAAGACAATGTTACTTTAAGCCTTGCATATAACTTACAGACGACAATAAAAAAATGTCTACAATGAGTTATATCTTTATCTTTAATAATTAGCAGTTTCTAAAAACATGATAACATGGTAGGACGTATTATGCTAAGAGATCATCTCTTAAAAAATGTCTACAATGAGTTATATCTTTATCTTTAGTATAAAGTTGGGTTATATATATTTTGGAACGGAGGGAGTACGTACTATCCACTTAGCTAATGCGACTGGTCGCTGGCTGGTCTATCCGTGGGAGTGACTTCGTCATGCGTGGTGATTAAGACAAAAGCGTCCGAAAATGCATATTGGAGCCGTTTGTCTTTGCATAGGGCCAAATGCTCCTATACCAGTAGCCAGCGCGTTTAATTACTTAAGTACTTCTTCTAAAAAATATTTTTTATTGCTTAAAGTACTGTCAAACATTGATGCATGAGTCCAGTTATCATCAAACGCCGGTGTAAGGTCTTTTTATACCAAGGAAACATGATGAACTACATAATCATACCCGGTTGAACACATATTTCGAGAGTTGATTTGCTTGGTAGAACCAAGGCCTTGGTTTTTGGTTTGTGTGTGTTTTTTTCGCCTATGAACGAGATGGCCAAAATTCGGCCATTTAAAATTTCAGTAAATCTGGGTAAAACAAAAGTTAACATGACGATTTTTTTTGAAATCAAGTGGAAACAAAGTTTAACGATCCAACATAACCCCGAGGACTATACAAATATAATGTTCAGGCTCAGCCAAACCATGATGGAAAGACTCCAGAAGTTAGGCTAGGCTAGAAGATTCAAATCAACCAAATTTTTTTTTTGGCCGAAAGAGCAGAAAACGGGCCTGGCCGAGATGGCCGAATTTCGGCCGCAATTTAATTTTCTCGACCAAAATTTTAAACTCTGGGTAGAACACAATGCATTAGGAAGCATCACATCGAGGTAATAAGAGGAACCACATAATCATACCGGAGCTGAAGACATAACCTAGCATTTTTTGTGTGGGAATAATCTAGCATTTTTTGGCTAGCTAGAACACATCAAACACTACTGGTCCGACAGTGTAAACACTAACAATGATCGCACCAGGATCAAGAGCCACGTCGAATATTTTGGTTGCGGCCCATCAAGATCCACTCATTAGATGATGCGCTCGCGAACACATATGCCATGTGCATCACGTGCTACGGCACCCCTGAATTCCCTTGTATTGTTTCTCACATTTATTGAAAAGCTGTCAGTACACAGATTACAAACGATTGTTCAACCACCGAGATACCTAGCTCCATCTTGTTGCTCAAAAAAATAATAAAAATAGCTCCATGTAGCTCGGTCGCCAAAACGCCCCACTCAAAAGTGTCTTCCTATTAAGCTAAATCTACATTTCCCTTCTAGACACCAGAAGCCCTCTACATTTCCCTTCTAGACGTCAGAAGCCATCTATTTCCCGTCGTTCTACCCTGGCTAACAAGCATTTGAACATAAATCCAAGTTGCCCAACATGCAATCAGGGGCCTGATAATATTAGACATATGTTGTTTGAATGTAAGTTAGCTATGCAAGTGTGGGAGCTACCTAGGTTCAAGGTCCTGATCAAACAAGCGCTGCAAGTTGAAAGGGCTGGTGAATTAGTTTTGGATCATCTGTTGTGTCTACCTGAATAACAGTTCCAAGTAATTGGCCTACCGAAAATAAAGCAGGCGATAACAACGTCGGCTTGGTATTCATGGTACGAACGGCATAAACAAACACATGATGAAGAGAGTCAGAATGCAGCTCAAATTAATTTGGCAGTGAGGGGTCTAGCTGCTAATTATATTAACGTATTCAATAAGCAAAAGGAGAGAGAGCAATTCGAACCCTCGATAATTCCTAGAACTAACCATTTTTTAAGACCGGAGCTATCAACCACTCAGCCATCTCTCCACAGCCCAATCCTTATTTTACTCCTACAAATAGAACATAGGCATAAAAAAAGAGCCCAAAGGCTCGAGTCCGTCATGATGTTTGGCTGTAACCAAGATACGGTTACGTCAAATTAAATGCTGATATGGGGTTCGACAACGACAAACTAGCAAGAACGGTTGGAGAAGTGATCCGAGATCATCATGGTAAATTTATTGTTGCTGCAAACGAGAGGATTGATATTTGTTTCGATTCGTTTAGAGCGGAAGCCAATGCAGTAAGGTTTGGCATGTATGTAGCTCGCATTGTCAGATGCAGTAATATTGAAGTTGATTCAGATAGTGCGGAGGTGGTGATGGCTTTGAATAATCTATTCTTCTTTAGTTGCTTCTGCCATCATTGATGATTGTTATTTCATGTCACTAGATTTTAGTCATGTCAGTTACAATCATTGTAATAAAGAGTGTAATCAAGTAGCTCATGAACTAGCTGGGATAGCTAGATTTTCTTCTCCTTGCGTTTGGATCGATAACGCCCTGATGAGATTATATCTTTGTTTGTAAATGATGCCACATTGCTCTTGAATGAATAAAGGAGGAGATGGTTGTAAAAAATCCATCTATATTTCCCTTCTAGACACCAGAAGCCCGAAACCCTAGCAGTTGCCGTCAATCTTCCACCGCCTCCCCTGTGTAGGGACTTGCCCTTACTAATGGGCGATGGGTGCCATAATGGTGTTGCTTCGGAGTTCTGCTTGTACAATCCAACATGGGTGGCCACAAAATGGTTTTGCATCGATTGTTGAGGTTTGTGGGCATGGTCAAATTCAATGCTAGTTGGGCACTGCTGCCCTTGCACCTATGGCGATGGACCTTTCCTCCTTTGGAGGTGGTACGTGCGGTGGTTCACTCTCTATTGTCACTGTTCTTTATGTGCAACTTTCCTCTCAAGACCTAGCTGCCACGAGATCCATCTCCCCACCGCCCTCGCTTGAGGACGTTAGCAGCGAGGGGCCTGCAAGCTGCTGAGGGGCGCTTGTGGGTGTGGTTGGTGATTCAGGCACTATGAAGGTATCGAGGGTAGGATTGATGGTGACTGGTGAGGCCTTGTACACGAGGTCACTACCAATGTCAGATACGCCTGAATGAGATCTCGGGCCTGCACCCTCCAGATCCATGCGGCCAACGCAAGTGTGGCTGCGAAATGTGCTCCAACGTCGGCGCTGATCCATATGGTGGCAGGCAACAATTCGGCTTTAGAGGGGGGGGGGCACTCCACTGCCTAGATCCGTCCTATGATGGCACCATCCACATGGCCGGTTCCATCCAGCAGCAATATTTCTCCTACGAACATGTCAGTGGCGGCACTAGCTAGCTTCTCGAGCTGCCTCCCCATTGCCTCCCCGAGCCGCCGTCCTCGTCCCCGTCCCCGTCGCCTCCCCGACCCGCCGTCCTCGTCCCCGTCGCCGCCATCCTCGTCCCCGTCGCCGCCGTCCTCGTCCCTGTCGCCTTCCCGAGCCGCCGTCCTCGTTGTCGGTGTCAAAACCGGCGGATCTCGGGTAGGGGGTCCCGAACTGTGCGTCTAGGATCAATGGTAACAGGAGACGGGGGACACGATGTTTACCCAGGTTCGGGCCCTCTCTATGGAGGTAATACCCTACTTCCTGCTTGATTGATCTTGATGAATATCAGTATTACAAGAGTTGATCTACCACGAGATCGTAATGGCTAAACCCTAGAAGTCTAGTGTATATGACTATGGTAATGTGTCCTTTCCGGACTAACCCCTCAGGTTTATATAGACACCAGGGGGGGGGGGGAATCTAGGGTTTACATAGAGTCGGTTACATAAGAAGGAATCTTCATAATCGGTCGCCAAGCTTGCCTTCCACGCCAAGTAGAGTCCAATCCGGACACGGGTACAGTCTTCAACCTTCATGTCTTCACAGCCCATCAGTCCGGCCCATGGATAACAAGCCGGACGCCCGAGGACCCCTTAGTCCAGGACTCCCTCAGTAGCCCCTGAACCCGGCTTCTATGACGAGGAGTCCGGCGCGCAGATTGTCTTCGGCATTGCAAGGCGGGTTCCCCATTTTCCGAACTCCAAGATAGTCTTCGGACACGGTGATTGTATCCGGACCTGCAACACGTGCCATACACAAACGCAGAGAGAATATAATACTTGCACGAGTCTAATATGCTGACAGTTTTTTACAACATGACATCACATCTGATCGGTCATAATTTTGGACCATTTTGTGGTCGCCGTTCCACGTTTTGAGACGCGTTTGCCATTAGCACGTCTTGTCAAAGCAGAGCTCGTGTCCCCTTATTGCGGGATTCTTATCAATGTAAGCGTGGGCGACTCAACCGTGCCGTATGCACGGCCCTTGGGAGTAGGCGAGTTTAAGGCGAGTGGGGAGGCGCTTGATATTCACGGCCTTTATAAGGGGATAAGAATTCCCTTTCTTCACCCACACCTCGGTTCCACATCAGCCCTTCCGTCTTTGAGCTCTAGCGCCCATGCTTTAGCTTTTCCTCGTTCGAGAAGGCACTCAAATATGTCCGGATCCGGAGCTGGAGGCAAGTGGATGGCCTCCTCCGTCAAGAAGGACATCACGGAGCTCCGAGAGGCCGGATATTTAGCCAAGGGGATTGCTCACCGACTCCCGGCAAAAGGGCAATTCGTCCCTACCCCGGAGCCCCATGAGAGGGTTGTGTTTCTCACACACTTTGTCCGCGGGCTGGGATTCCCTCTTCATCCATTCGTTCGTG
The DNA here is from genome assembly GCF_018294505.1 of Triticum aestivum. Classification (NCBI taxonomy): domain Eukaryota; kingdom Viridiplantae; phylum Streptophyta; class Magnoliopsida; order Poales; family Poaceae; genus Triticum; species Triticum aestivum. The sequence continues at coordinate 517,523,755 of NC_057805.1, forward strand.
GATTGATGTTTTACTATGGGTTGGACTTCCATGATCTGGCCCCCAACTTTATCCTCAATATCTCAGCCTTTATCATCATGTGCGAGGCCTTTCTCCGCATCCCGCCTCACTTCGGCCTATGGCTGAAGACCTTCAATGTAAAACCGAAGGTGGTGAGCAGTCAACAAGCAGAGTGCGGAGGCGCCATGGTGGGCAAGATGCCCAACGTCACCTGGCCCGAAGGCTCCTTCACGGAGACGGTGAAGGGATGGCAATCGGGGTGGTTTTACATCACCGAGCCACGTGACACCGATTGGGTAGCAGCCCCCGAATTCCGATCCGGAGTTCCGATGCGGCTCACTTCTTGGCAAGAGAAGAGCCTGACCTGGGGATCTTCGAACGAGATAACTGGGCTCCAGACATGCGTCCAGAACATGATAACCAAGAAGATCAAGCTTGTGAATGTGATCCAGGTTATGCTCATTCGCCGGATCCTTCCGTGCCAATGCCGGACTTGCTACTTGTGGGAGTACGACCCAGCCAAGCGCCAGACACTGCTAGAGCTCTTCGGCGTGATGCACGAAGGTATCTGGAAAGCGCTCTTCAAGGCTGGCGAGACGCCACCGCCCACGACTGAAGATCGCGGGCTTAGCTTAAAGCGCCAGGCCAATCCGATAAGTCCTTTAATGTTTTCAAGGTATATCCTTCACCGGCATATTTTGAGGACGGATTCTAAGCTCCTCTACCCACTTTGCCAGGCCTGGATCGAGGTGGCGGGTCAGATTAACTGTCCAGCTCCACTTCCTGAGGAGCAAGAATTCCCACATCTGACGAAGATGTTGTTTCCGGCGCCTTATGACATGCCGGAGAAGAAGGCCTGGAAAGCGGCCAAGGGGACCAGGAGTGGCCTTCGCCGGAAAGGAGCTTCGGACGCGATGCCCGAAGACGAGACTCACTCTTCGTCCGCCGAAGACAACGATGAAGAGGAGGAAGAAGAAGAGGACTCCCCACCTGAAGCGGGGAGGAAAAAGAGAGCGGCCTCCAAGAACCTGGAGGCAAAGGCGCCCAAAAGGGGAAAAGGCTCCCCCGCGGATAACTCCGCATGGGATGTCGATAGCAGTTCGGAGCGGCCTTCCCGGGCCAAGCCTCGAGCTAAATCGTAAGTATCAAGAATCCTTACGCGCGCCCGAACGTCCGTCCTTTCTGCCTTGAAATGTTTAAGTCGTGTTATTGCAGTCCGGCTCGGGACAGCTCTCTGCTATCTTCATCGGAAGGTTCGCTGGACCCAAAGGAGAGGGCCAGCATGTCGCCGCCGCCCGCTTACTCCCCCTCGGCCAAGGGTGATGAGGAGGAGGCGTCTCGAAGGGCCTCCTTGGACCAAGGGAAGACTCCGGAGATCGTCAGGACGGCGCCCCAGGATGAGTCCCGGAGCGCCGGATGCATGGGGCAAAAGGCCCCTACGGAGACGGACGGTGTGGGCCGAGTTCTAGTCGATTCTCAGCCGGATTCTATTCCGGAGACCCACGCAGCTCCGGAATCCGGCAAACGGCCCTTCCCGAAAGGAGGGGGCATGCTACCAGTGTCCTCTGTCCAACCAGAGGCGCCGGATCATCTACTATAAGCGCTGCAAGGCGCCTCCATCGTGGGTGAGCACCGTGCCCATATGGGTACGGTGGTTGAAAAGGTTCGGTCCGTCAAAAACGGGCTGACCGAAGCTTGTGCTAGCCTTCTAGCAGGCTTTGAGGTGAGCACATGATTGTAAGAAGAATATCACAGCATAGACAGTAGCCCCTGATGCTCTGTTCGGTGTCCGGAAAGAAGAGCCGAATAGAGGATCAAAATTAATGTTCGCAGGAGTCTAACATAAAGTGTCTACGTGAATAAGCAGGCCTCGTTGCAAGCTGCTACCTCTCAAACTGCGAAGGTCTCTGGATTGAAGCAGAAACTGGAGCGGGCCGAGGAAGAGCTCGGACGCGTGAAGAAGCAGCTGGAGGATAGCCAAGGTATGTAGTAACCTGCGTGTATATTGAAGAGTAAATTGTTCAAGCTGACTAAAGTGTCATGAACTTTATCAGGGGCCATGACCGAGGTGGCGGCCCTCAAAAAGGCGTTAGCTGAGGCAGAGGACAAAGCGGCCAAGGAGCATGCCGCGCGCGAGAAGCACGAGGCCCAGGTGGGCGAGGCGCGGCAACAGCTCCAGGGCGCGATCAAGAGATTTGAGTCCTTGGAGCATGATTGTAAGGCGCAAGAGTACGAACTGGCGAAGGTCTGCCAGAGCACACAGGATGCACGAGCCGAAGCCCAGAATGCCCTCCAGGAAATTCAGGTGGCCAAGGAGATTGCAGCGGGTAAGTCTTTCACCGTGCCAAGCAAGTATATAAAGAAACGTTCCTTGTACTTATCCGGACTTGGGTTTTCCAGGGGCGTTTACGGATCTGCCGTGCAGCGTATCAGATGCTGCCGAGTATTATAGAGCCGAAGAAGGGATGTCTACGGAGAAGCTATTCTGGTCCCAGTATCTTGGACCCGAACATCCGGTACCCTTCAGCGACCAGCTAAAGCAGTTGGTCGAGCTGCACAGGTCGGCAGAGCTAGCCATGAAGGACCTGATAGTCCGGCTGTGGCCTGTCGAGCCTGTACCTAGCAGCTACTTCGGTCTTGTTAAGCGGCTTGTAAGTGCCTGTCCGCGGCTCAAAGCTGTGAAGCGGTCAGTCTATATTGAAGGTGCGCGTATGGCCTTTGCCCGCGTCAAGACGCATTGGGCAAAGCTGGATGCCAAGAAGCTGATGACCGAGGGACCGCCGGAGGGCAAGGAGCATCATCGACCCGAGCTCTATTTTGATGGTGTCCTGGAGGGGTCCCGCCTTGTGGGGAGCAATGTTCGAAGGATGTCATATTCCCATGAGAACATTTGTATTATCCTGTCCTGTAATATGGAACAATGATGTTTATGTATTATAGTGCTTGCAATTTATATTTTACCTCCTGTGCGGCCATTTATGAAATCTGAGGGTTGACCAGTCGTCGGCTTCTGCCCCCACGTAGATAGTACGGGGGTGTTCGGGATAAATCTAAACACTATTTACTCCACATTCTGGTCCTTAAAGGAGGTGTTTAGCGCAACGAACAAGGCAATCAGACTATGCGGCCTTTACCGCCCTCACTTAGCCATAGGAGTTTGACAATTAAGAAAGTCGGTGAAGCCCCTGGTATTCGGAAGGCCGAACTAGGGGCGTTATACACGCCTAATCGGAGGAACCGATTCTTCGCAAGAAGCGGAAAAAAATCTCTAACGATTTGGAACCTCTCAAACAGCTGACCAGCTCTCGCCGCATCATGACAGTCAGTTTTTGGCTTTCTCTACTGAGGTGCTCGTCCGGAAGAACCGGGACACAATCGCAGTAGTTCTCCCTTTACTACCCTAGCCGATATAGCGGAACGTAAGGTAGTAAGCACAGGAGCCGGGCAACCCAACTATTGACCAAAGACATGATTCGGAGCCGATGCATATAATGCTATAAGTTCGGGGTGCCGAACTATACTGTAAAAGTGTTCGGACTTTTATTGCCGTAATGCGGGGTGTAATGAAGCCCCTGGCGTAGTAATACGTACCATGGTGTACGTGTGCAATGAGTAATAAATGCAAAGGTGAGGAAATGGGAAAATGAAGTAATAAGCCGACGCCATCATTTATTCACCATTGTGATGTAATTAGTATGTCGAGGCACACTTTGTAAAAGTAATGCGATAAGCAAGTAGGGCTAATTAACATGCCGCAACCAAGGGCGAGCTGCGTGCGGTTATGTAAAACAAGTATGGCAATCGTTTAGTAGAGATCACCTGGGGATTCCCTTGTATGCCGGAGCTCCTTGCCTCGTTGGTGTGTTCTGCAAGCGGGTCGTCCGCATAGACCTCGAAAAGAGAAAACATCTGTAATAAAAAGAAAAAGTAAGGCGTGCGAATCCCAGGGTCGGTCAAGCCGCACTGTGGATCGCGAGCGAGTTATGCCTCCGTCAGTAACCATGGGATTTTGAGTGCGTAGTTATGTATGCGCGGTACTAATGACATTCCCTCTTCAGGGCTGGGACGGAGGCCAAATTGCTAATTCGGTTCTTGACGAGCTGAGCTGTCCTGTTGCAGTTTAGTCCGGACCCTCTTAATGATGTCCAGGGGCTTGGCAGCCGGATTATAGTGCTGCTTGAGAAGGCCGCTCTGTACTTCTGCTGCTAGGGCAGCGGTGTGCTACTCCATACGGAGGGAGCGTTCCGTGTTTCCATTTACTGTAATGATGCCGCATGGACCGGGCATCTTGAGCTTGAGATAAGCGTAATGTGGCACCGCATTGAATCTAGCAAACGCGGTTCGTCCGAGTAGTGTGTGATAGCCGCTGCGGAATGGGATGATGATACGTCCCCGTCGTATCTATAATTTTTGATTGTTCCATGCCAATATTCTACAACTTTCATATACTTTTGGCAACTTTTTATACTATTTTTGGGACTAACATATTGATCCAGTGCCCAGTGCCAGCTCTTGTCTGTTGCATGTTTTTTGTTTCACAGAAAATCCATATCAAACGGAGTCCAAACGGGATAAAAACTGACGGAGATTTTTTTTGGAATATATGGGATTTTTGGGAAGAAGAATCAACGCGATACGATGCCCGAGGGGGCCACGAGGCAGGGGGCGCGCCCTGGACCCTCGTGGCCACCCCGCAAGGCGGTTGGAGCCCTTCTTTCGCCGCAAGAAAGCTAATTTATGGATAGAGATCCTGTCCAAAATTCAGCCCAATCGGAGTTACAGATCTCCGGTTATAAAAGAAACGGTGAAAGGCCAGATCTGAGAACGCAGAAACAGAGATAGACAGAGAGACAGATCCAATCTCGGAGGGGCTCTCGCCCCTCCCATGCCATGGAGGCCAAGGACTAGAGGGGAAACCCTTCTCCATCTAGGGAGGAGGTCAAAGAAGAAGAAGAAGGGCCCCCCCTCTCCCCTTCTCTTCCGGTGGCGCCGGAACGCCGCTGTGGCCACCATCATCATCACCGCGATCTTCACCAACACCTCCGCCATCTTCACCAACATCTCCATCACCTTCCCCCCTCTATCTACAGCGGTCCACTCTCCCACAACCCGCTGTACCCTCTACTTGAACATGGTGCTTTATGCTTCATATTATTATCCAATGATGTGTTGCCATCCTATGATGTCTGAGTAGATTTTCGTTGTCCTATCGGTGGTTGATGAATTGCTATGATTGATTTAATTTGCTTGTGGTTATGTTGCTGTCCTTTGGTGCCCATCATATGAGCGCGCGCGTGGATCACACCATAGGGTTAGTTGTATGTTGATAGGACTATCTATTCGAGGGCAAGAGTGACAGAAGCTTCTACCTAGCATAGAAATTGATGCATACGGGATTGAAGGGGGACCAATATATCTTAATGCTATGGTTGGGGTTTACCTTAATGAACGTTGGTAGTTGCGGATGCTTGCTAATAGTTCCAATCATAAGTGCATAGAATTCCAAGTCAGGGATGACATGCTAGCAGTGGCCTCTCCCACATAAAACTTGCTATCGGTCTAGTAAAGTAGTCAATTGCTTAAGGGACAATTTCGCAACTCCTACCACCACCTTTCCACACTCGCTATACTAACTTTATGGTGTCTTTACCTAAGCATCCCCTACTTTTTATTTACGCGCTCTTTATTTTCTTGCAAACCTATCCAACCACAGCTACAAAGTACTTCTAGTTTTATACTTGTTCTAGGTAAAGCGAACATCAAGCGTGCGTAGAGTTGTATCGGTGGTCGATAGAACTCGAGGGAATATTTGTTCTACCTTTAGCTCCTCGTTGGGTTCGACACTCTTACTTATCGAAAGAGGCTACAATTGATCCCCTATACTTGTGGGTTATCAAGACCTTTTTCTGGCGCCGTTGCCGGGGAGCAATAGCGTGGGGTGAATATTCTCGTGTGTGCTTGTTTGCTTTATCACTAAGTAGATTTTAGTTGCTGTTCTAAGTGTTTCTCTATCTTTAGTTATGGATATGGAACACGAAATACCAAAAAAATTAGGTTTACTTGCTACTCATGGAGATGGGGAACCTCCTAAAACCCTCGATGCTCATTATGTGAAAGATATTATGTACTACTTTTGATAATCCTGAGAAAACCCCATTCAATTATATAATGGGAGACACGTTGGATCAACGTGAATACTTTAGGGATTATCGCTTGACTCAAAAATGGAAACTATTATGGGATCAAATTCATATGTTGAAGTGGTATGCTAGGCAACTATGCTTGAGATATGATTATACTTGTTGCTCTAGGATGAAGCCTCCACACCTTCCCTTTTCATGCAAATTTAATGATAATAAAACCTTGGCTTCTTATGCTAATGGTATATATGATTACTATGATGTGGAACAAATAGAAGAATTTGTTGCTTTTATGGGTGCTTATGAAATTGAATCTGTATTTAAAGAGTGTGAAAGTCTTTATGATGCTGTTTATAGACCTGAAATTTAGCTATCCTTAAATATTGCTATGAGAATTATGAATACAATGCCGACATTGATGCATTTATTGAGAAAGTCTCCGCTGTCCAAGAAGAGATTAATATTTTGCAGGAGTCTATGGAAGAAGAAATTGATGAAACTGTGAGCTCATTGGATGAGAAAGATGAGGAGGAGAGCAAAGAACAAAAGGAGGAAGAGCGGATTGATCACCCGTGCCCACCTTCTAATGAGAGTAACCCTCCAACTCATACATTGTTTAATTTCCCTTCGTTCTTACCGAAGGATGATCGCTATGATGACTGTTATGATCCCGTTGATTCTCTTGAAATATCCCTTTTTGATGATGCTTGCTATGCTTGTGGCCAAGATGCCAATATGAATTATGGTTATGAAGATGAACTTGCTATAGTTCCTTATGTTAAACATGAAATTGTTGCTATTGCACCCATGCATGATAGTCCTATTATCTTTTTGAATTCTCCCGACTACACTATATCGGAGAAGTTTGCTCTTATTAAGGATTATATTGATGGGTTGCCTTTTACCGTTGCACATGATGATTTTTATGAATATAATATGCATGTGCTTGCTGCTCCTACTTGCAATTATTATGAGAGAGGAACTATATCTCCACCTCTCTATGGTTCCAATAAGATAGAATTGCAAGAAACTGTTTATACTATGCATTGGCCTTTACTATGTGTGCATGAATTGTTCTTTTATGACATGCCGATGCATAGGAAGAGAGTTAGACTTCCTCATTACATGATATATGTTACTTTGTGCTCACTACTAAATTACAAATCATTGTTAATTAAAATTGGCTTTGATATACCTTGGGATCCGGGTGGATTCATTACTTGAGCACTATATGCCTAGCTTAATGGCTTTAAAGAAAGCGCTGCCAGGGAGACAACCCGGAAGTTTTAGAGAGTCATTTGTTTATGTTGAGTGATTTTATAAAGTTTAAAAACAAAAAAAATAAAGAGGGGAAACCAAAACTTTTCAAAAAGAAAAGCGAAAGTGAGAAAGACGTGCATTGTTGAAGTGGGAGCTAGCCTTGAACTTTGTTCATGCTCACGGAAACTTTGTGAATCTTGGTTACAGAAACTTTTCAACAAAAATAATTATTCCCTTGTACAATTCCATTGTATTATAAAAATAATGTGCCAAGGTTTGCCTTTAGGATGTTTACAATGCTTGTTGGTTTGTGCGGTGCAGGACAGAAACTTTGGCTGTAGTGCGCGATTTTACATTTTTTACTGGAACGTCAAATGGTTCTGAAACTTTTTTCACTGTCTTTATATACAAATTGTTTAGTTTTCCTAATTTTTTCAGAATTATTCAAGTATCATAAGTATGTTGAATGTTCAGATTATTACAGACTGTTCTGTTTTAGACAGATTCTGTTTTTGATGCATAGTTTGCTTGTTTTGGTGAAACTATCGATTTATATCAGTGGATTAAGCCATGAAAAAGTAATATTACAGTATCTACAATGCAAAAAAATAAATATGAATTGGTTTTCAACAGTACTTAGAGTAGTGGTTTGCTTTATTTTACTAACGGATCTTACCGAGTTTTCTGTTGAAGTTTTGTGTGGATGAAGTGTTCGATGATCGAGAAGGTCTCGATGTGAGAAGAAGGAAGAGAGGCAAGAGCTCAAGCTTGGGGATGACCGAGGCACCCCAAGTAAATATTCAAGGAGACTCAAGCATCTAAGCTTGGGGATGCCCCGGAAGGCATCCCCTCTTTCTTCAACAAGTATCGGTATGTTTTCGGATTCGTTTCGTTCATACGATATGTGCAAATCTTGGAGCGTCTTTTGCATTTAGTTTTCACTTTTCTTTTATGCACCATGCTGGTATGACAGTCCTTGGTTGATTTATAGAATGCTCATTGCACTTTACTTATATCTTTTGAGTATGGCTTTATAGAATGCTTCATGTGCTTCACTTATATCATTAGAAGTTTGGATTGCCTGTTTCTCTTTACATAGAAAACCACCATTTGTAGAATGCTCTTTTGCTTCACTTATATTTGTTAGAGCATGGGCATATCTTTTGTAGAAAGAATTAAACTCTCTTTCTTCACTTATATCTATTTAGAGAGATGACATGAACTGGTCATTCACATGGTTAGTCATAAAATCCTACATAAAACTTGTAGATCACTGAATATGGTATGTTTGATTCCTTGCAATAGTTTTGTAATATAAAGATGGTGATATTAGAGTCATGCTAGTTTGTAGTTGTGGATTAGTAGAAATATTTGTGTTGAGGTTTGTGATTCCCGTAGCATGCACGTATGGTGAACCGTTATGTAACGAAGTCGGAGCATGAGGTATTTATTGATTGTCTTCGTTATGAGTGGCGGTCGGGGATGAGCGATGGTCTTTTCCTACCAATCTATCCCCCTAGGGGCATGCGTAGTAGTACTTTGCTTCGAGGGCTAATAAACTTTTGCAATAAGTATATGAGTTCTTTATGACTAATGTGAGTCCATGGATTATACGCACTCTCACCCTTCCATCATTGCTAGCCTCTTCGGTACCGTGCATTGCCCTTTCTCACCTCGAGAGTTGGTGCAAACTTCGCCGGTGCATCCAAACCCCGTGATACGATACGCTCTATCACACATAAACCTCCTTATATCTTCCTCAAAACAGCCACCATACCTACCTATCATGGTATTTCCATAGCCATTCCGAGATATATTGCCATGCAACTTCCATCATCATCATATACATGACTTGAGCATTTATTGTCATATTGCTTTGCATGATCGTAAGATAGCTAGCATGATGTTTTCATGGCTTGTCCGTTTTTTGATGTCATTGCTACGCTAGATCATTGCACATCCCGGTACACCGCCAGAGGCATTCATATAGAGTCATACTTTGTTCTAGAGATCGAGTTGTAATATTGAGTTGTAAGCAAATAAAAGTGTGATGATCATCATTATTAGAACATTGTCCCATGTGAGGTTATCAAAATAAAAGAGGCCAAAGAAGCCTAAATAAAAAAAAGAGGCCAAAGAAGCCCACAAAAAAAAGAAAAAAAAGAAAAAAAAAGAGAAAACAAAAAAAATGAGAGAAAACGAGAGAAGGGGCAATGTTACTATCCTTTTACCACACTCGTGCTTCAGAGTAGCACCATATTCTTCATATAGAGAGTCTCTTGAGTTATCACTTTCATATACTAGTGGGAATTTTCATTATAGAACTTGGCTTGTATATTCCGATGATGGGCTTCCTCAAATGCACGAGGTCTTCATGAGCAAGCAAGTTGTATGCACACCCACTTAGTTTCCAGTTTGAGCTTTCATACACTTATAGCTCTTAGTGCATCCGTTGCATGGAAATCCCTACTCCTCACATTGACATCAATCGATGGGCGTCTCCATAGCCCGTTGATTAGCCGCGTCAATGTGAGACTTTATCCTTTTTGTCTTCTCCACACAACCTCCATCATCATATTCTGTTCCACCCATAGTGCTATGTCCATGGCTTGCGCTCATGTATTGCGTGAGGGTTGAAAAGGCTGAAGCGCGTTAAAAATTATGAACCAATTGCTCGGCTTGTCATCGGGGTTGTGCATGATTTGAATGCTTTGTGTGGTGAAGATGGAGCATAGCCAGACTATATGATTTTGTAGGGATGAGCTTTCTTTGGCTATGTTATTTTGATAAGACATAATTTCTTGGTTAGTATGCTTGAAGTATTATTGTCTTAATGTCAAATGTTAGACTATTGCTTTGAATCACTCGTGTCTTAATATTCACGCCATGATTAGATTACATGATCAAGATTATGCTAGGTAGCATTCCACATCAAAAATTATCTTTTTTATCATTTACCTACTCGAGGGCGAGCGGGAATTAAGCTTGGGGATGCTGATATGTCTCCATCGTATCTATAATTTTTTATTGTTCCATGCCAATATTCTACAACTTTCATATACTTTTGGCAACCTTTTATACTATTTTTGGGACTAACATATTGATCCAGTGCCCAGTCCCAGTTCCTGTCCGTTGCATGTTTTTTGTTTCGCAGAAAATCCATATCAAACGGAGTCCAAACGGGATAAAAACTGACGGAGATTTTTTTGGAATATATGTGATTTTTGGGAAGAAGAATCAACACGGTACGATGCCCGAGGGGGCCACGAGGCAGGTGGCGTGCCCCAGGGGGTCAGGCGCGCCCTGGACCCTCGTGGCCACCCCGTAAGGTGGTTGGAGCCCTTCTTTCGCCGCAAGAAAGCTAATTTACGGATAGAGACCGTGTACAAAATTCAGCCCAATCGGAGTTACGGATCTCCGGTTATAAAAGAAACAGTGAAAGGCCAGATCTGAGAACGCGGAAACAGAGAGAGACAGAGAGACAGATTCAATCTCGGAGGGGCTCTCGCCCCTCCCATGCCATGGAGGCCAAGGACCAGAGGGGAAACCCTTCTCCCATCTAGGGAGGAGGTCAAGGAAGAAGAAGAAGGGGCCCCCCTCTCCCCTTCTCTTCCGGTGGCGCCGGAACGCCGCCGTGCCACCATCATCATCACTGCGATCTTCACCAACACCTCCGCCATCTTCACCAACATCTCCATCACCTTCCCCCCCTCTATCTACAGCGGTCCACTCTCCCGCAACCCGCTGTACCCTCTACTTGAAAATGTTGCTTTATGCTTCATACTATTATCCAATGATGTGTTGCCATCCTATGATGTCTGAATAGATTTTTGCTGTCCTATCGGTGGTTGATGAATTGCTATGATTGATTTAATTTGCTTCTGGTTATGTTGCTGTCCTTTGGTGCCCATCATATGAGCGCGCGCGTGGATCACACCATAGGGTTAGTTGTATGTTGATAGGACTATGTATTGGAGGGCAAGAGTGACAGAAGCTTCTACCTAGCATTGAAATTGATGCATACGTGATTGAAGGGGGACCAATATATCTTAATGCTATGGTTGGGGTTTACCTTAATGAACGTTAGTAGTTGCGGATGCTTGCTAATAGTTCCAATCATAAGTGCATAGAATTCCAAGTCAGGGATGACATGCTAGCAGTGGCCTCTCCCACATAAAACTTGCTATCGGTCTAGTAAAGTAGTCAATTGCTTAAGGGAAAATTTCGCAACTCCTACCACCACCTTTCCACACTCGCTATACTAGCTTTATTGTGTCTTTACCTAAACATCCCCTACTTTTTATTTACGCGCTCTTTATTTTCTTGCAAACCTATCCAACAACACCTACAAAGTACTTCTAGTTTTATACTTGTTCTAGGTAAAGCGAACGTCAAGCGTGCGTAGAGTTTTATTGGTGGTCGATAGAACTCGAGGGAATATTTGTTCTACCTTTAGCTCCTCGTTGGGTTCGACACTCTTACTTATCGAAAGAGGTTACAATTGATCCCCTATACTTGTGGGTTATCAGACGATATCGAAGATTAGTTCTTCACTTCGAAAGTTATCCGGGGAACCGAATACTACCTCCAGCGTTATTGAGCCCGTACAACGGGCCTCTACACCGGTATGACTCCTTTAAAGGTAGTCTTCGTGGGCTTGACTCATGAGGGGTCAATGCCCATTTTACGTACTGTATCCTGATAGAGCAGATTGAGGCTGCTACCACCGTCCTTTAGGACTCGTGTCAGGTGAAATCCGTCGATGATTGGGTCGAGTGCCAGTGCGGCCGAACCGCCATGACGGACACTGGTTGATGATCTCGACGATCAAAGGTGATCGGAAATGACGACCATGGGTTGAATTTTGGGGCGACTGGCTCTACCGCATAGACGTCCCTGAGTGCGTGCTTGCGCTCCCTTTGGGGATGTGTGTAGCATATATCATGTTCACCGTTTTGACTTGAGGCAGGAATTTCTTCTGCCCCCCAATGTTCGGCTGCCGGGACTCCTCGTCATCGTCCTCGCTCTGCGATTCCCCTTCCTTGTGTCCGCTATTTACCTTGCTGGCTTGCTTAAAGACCCGGCAATCTCTGTTAGTATGGTTGGCCGGTTTGTCTGGGGTGCCATATATCTGGCACGGACGATCGAGTATGCGGTCCAAGCTGGATGGTCCTCTACCGTTCCTTTTATAGGGCTTCTTTCGCTGGCCGGACTTGGAGCCACTGAATCCAGCGTGAACTGTAGTGTCATCGGTGTAATCGCCATTGCTTCAGCGTTTGTGTCTGTTGCGCCGGAGGTTGCCGGTGCTGTTTTTGGCCTCAGAGGGGCCTGCTTCATTGGCTGTGTTTTTACTGCGAGCCAGCCAACTATCCTCACCTGCGCAAAAGCGGGTCATAAGTGTCGTGAGGGCTGCCATGGACCTCGGCTTTTCTTGGCCAAGGTGGCGTGCTAGCCATTCGACACGGATGCTGTGTTTAAAGGCCGCTAGGGCTTCGGCATCCGGGCAATCAACGATCTGGTTCTTTTTGGTTAGGAATCTAGTCCAGAATTTTCTGGCTGATTCTCCAGGTTGTTGAACTATGTGGCTTAAGTCATCGGCATCAAGCGGCCGGACATATGTACCTTGGAAGTTGTCAAGGAAGGCTTCTTCCAAGCCCTCCCAGCTGCCGATGGAATTTCCAGGCAGGCTATTTAACCAGTGTCTAGCTGGTCCTTTGAGCTTTAATGGGAGGTATTTGATGGCGTGGAGGTCGTCCCCACGGGCCATATGGATGTGGAGAATAAAGTCCTTGATCCATACTGCGGGATCGGTTGTTCCGTCATAGGATTCCATGTTGACGGGCTTGAACCCCTTGGGGAATTCATGATCCATTACTTCGTCTGTGAAGCAAAGAGGGTGTCCGGCGCCTCTATATCGGGCCGCGTCGTGGCGCACCTTCGATGGAGTCTGCCTGCGGTTATCGGCCCGAGCGTGACAGGGTTTGTCACGTCCGCATAGGTAGCCGTCGCCGCGAGTCGAAGAATGTCCTCGCGATCCGTAGATTGATCTGGTGTGTCCTGCTCTCTTGTCCAGGTCTTGCCGAAGGTCATATGTATAATCCCGAGCTGTTTTGTCTCTGCTTTTGCATGGTGGGGTGGGCCGTTGTTCGGCCTGAGTTGCCGCTTTGTCCCGACCGCGGGGCGGTCGGTCCGCCGCACTGTCACGACCGCGTAGTGGTCGCTCTGCATTGCACGAGGGAGGTATGGGCTCCGGCGCCTCCTCATCAAACTGAGGTAGCAGTCTTCGTTTCGGGTAGCTCTTGGCTGGGCGCTTGAGGCCTTATTCTTCGGCTGCCAGGACGTCAGTCCATCTGTCAATGAGCAGGTCTTGATCAGCTTGGAGCTGCTGCTGCTTCTTCTTCAGGATTCTTGCAGTGCCTATTAGCTGGCGCATAAAGCGCTCCTGCTCGAGGGGTGCCTCAGGCACGATGAAGTCTTCATTGCCAATGCTCTCATCATCCTCGAAGGGTGGACGATAACTATCGTCATCCGGGTCATTGGGCGTGGCCTGTTTATCAGGGTTAACCTGCTCGTTGTCTTGCTCCTCCTGTTCTGATGCGGCTCCAACAGGGTCTTCATTGTTTTCGGCGTCGCCCGGAGTATTGTTTTCTCCGGTGCCAGTGTTGCCATCTTTTGAGCGACGAGGCTTAGAGCGGCGTTTAGGGTGCCGGCGTTTGGACTTTGTCTCGGAGTGTTTATTCGCATCTGGCTCTTCTTTGTCGTCGCCAGATCCTTTAGGTGTATCAACCATGTACACGTCGTATGAAGAGGTGGCCGTCCAACGTCCAGTGAATGGCGGGTCTTGGCCTTGCTCCTGGTCGGCATTGTCGTCCATACCATCGATGTCTCCGGAGCCATAGTCGAGCTCGTCGGTTAAGTCCGCGACGGTATCTATGAAGTGGGTGGCGGGTGGGAAGCAAAATTCCCCATCATCGGCCTCTGACTCGACCGAACATAGTTCGGCTGCGAGTCCTTCTCCAAGGACAAATTCTTTAGAGAGTTCAGCACATCGCCCAAAGGTGAGTGCTGGAAGACGTCAGCGGCGCTGAATTCGAAGGTCGATAACCGATCTAGCTCGGTGTCCGCAGGCGCACACGATCCGGAACTTATAGCCGGAGACGAGTCTGAGGTTCCGTTGAAGCAAATATTGCAGGGTGTTGGTCCGTGTGCGGCTCCAACGCCGCGGACTCTACGTCTTTGGATGGCACGATCTGCTCCGGTTCTAAGGCCGTTGCAGCAACATGAACCATCTCCTGGATATGATTCGATGACAGATTTACACTACAAAAAAAAGACACATCCGTGACATTTTGGGCCGAACGAATTTTTTTTCTGTCATACATATGACACTTCTATGACGATAATTGTGACAAAACCCGGTATCATCATAGATGTGGTGGGCTCCTACTTCTATGACAAAAAATCATGACAGAAAATGGGATTTTCGTCCTGGGCGGGCCGGAGACGCAGCTGCATGACATTCTTTGGGCCGTCCATGACGGAAAAAACCGTGGTAGAAGCGAGGGCGAGGAAAATTTCGGGGAGTTCCCGGTTACGGTGGGAGGTCGGGGGCCGAGCGATGCGCGTTTCTCTCGTACACGTACGCGCGTGTGTGCAAGGCGTTGGCTCTAATTGAACCCGAGCGAGGCGTTGGGCTCTAACTGAACCCGAGCGATTGCACTGTAGGCTACGCGTTACTGAACCCGAGTGATCGATCGATGGCTGTTAACTGAACCCGATCGAGCGATTCCTTCGCTACTGCTACTAACTAAAGCCGATCGATGCTGCCTCTGCAATGAACAGTGAGTGTTGCGGGGGGGGGGGGGGGGGGTTGGATGAACAGTGAGCGGTGGCGTTGCCTCTGGATGAACAGGACCCCGTGGTGTGGTGGAGGGCTGGATGAACAGTAGACGGTGGAGGGGTGCCCGTGGAGGGGTGGTTGAACAGGACCCCGTGGTGTGGAGGGCTGGATGAACAGTAGACGGTGGAGGGGTGCCCGTGGAGGGGTGGTTGAACAGTAGCCGGTGGAGTAGCGCGCGGTGGAGGCTGGATGAACAGGAGCCCGTGGAGGCTGGAGGAAGTGGACGGTAGCCCATGGAGGCAGGAGGAGGTCGACGGTGGAGATGAACAGTATCCCATGGAGTCCCGTTTTGCGGTACGCCACACCCCTCCCGATGAACAGGACCCCCGTTTCGACAGTAGGAGGTCCGTTTCGTCCGTTTTGCGGTATGCCACACCCCTCCCGATCAACAGGACCCCCGTTTCGACCGTAGGAGGTCCGTTTCGTCCGTTTTACAGTACGCCACACCCCTCCCGATCAACAGGACCCCGTTTCGACCGTAGGAGGTCCGTTTCCTCCATTTTGCGGTACGCCACACCCCTCCCGATCAACAGGACCCCCGTTTCGACCGTAGGAGGTCCGTTTCCTCCGTTTTGCAGTACGCCACACTCCTCCCGATCAACAGGACCCCCGTTTCGACCGTAGGAGGTCCGTTTCCTCCGTTTTGCGGTACGCCACACCCCTCCCCATGAACACGACGCATTCTGTTGCCTCCCCATGAACACGACGCATTCCGTTGCCTCCCCATGAACACAACGACGACGCTGTTTCTCCGTTCCGACCCAGCCATGTACACGAGCCATGGCCGTACGTATGCGCGAGTAGGCGTTCGAGACCCCACCGGTATGTACACATACGTGGCCGTATTTTGTTTCTTGCACCCCGGCCGATGTACGTACGTGTACATGCTACGTGCGCGCCTCTACTATGACACATACGCGCCTCTACTACGACACATGTGCGCCTCTACATCCACCAGTATATATGTATGTACACGTTCGTGACCAGAATGACAACGCTACATACGCTTCGACCAGGTGGGTCCCGACTGTCAGGCACTTCCTTGCCTACGAAGATGTAGCTGGTGGGTCCCAGCAGTCAGGGGGGCGAATCGTTTTTTTGCCCGGACGCACTTCCTTGCGTGCGAAGATGTAGCTGGTGGGTCCCAGCAGTCAGGGGCAAACGTTTTTTTTGCAAAATACGGTGGCCCATCCGGTGGGTCCCCACTGTCAGGTGGAGGAATAATTATTTTGCACGTAATAAGGAGGCACTTCCTTGCTGCGGCCGTGGACCCTGCTGTCAGCCTCTCCACGTACAGTCCACGTCCGATGGAAACCATTTCTTGACCATGTTGACCATGCCGCGCCAAGAGCACCAGGGCGGTGGACGACGGCGGGGCCTAGGAAGGGGACGACGCAGAGCCCGGGAAGACGCGGCAGTGGATGCCCATGCGTAGAGGAGTACGAGGGTTCACTGGTTCGCTGCGGTGTGAGGCTGCCGTCGCCGCAGAATAACAGGGGGTGTGGGTGAGTAGAGGGATGGCCTAGCCAGCGGTGGGAGTAGTAGGGGGCGGTGAGGCCTCCGCCGCATCGCAGCCGGCCACGGGAGGCAGGAGCACGAGGCACGACCGGCGCTGGTTTGGGCGACTGGAGCAAGAAGACCAGAAGTTGAAGAAGCACTACGGCCGTTGGATGGACAGCGTACGGTCACTGGAGCTAGAATCGTGCATATTGACTAAGTTGACAAAGCCCTCCGTCCCCGTCAACTTAGTAGGCCCACAAGTCAGGCTGCCACTATACTGGGTCCCAGCTAATAGGGGGAGTATTCATTTTTTTGTGCGTAATAAGGAGGCACTTCCTTGCGTGCGAAGATATAGCTGGTGGGTCCAAGCTGTCAGTGGCGGTAACGTTTTTTTCGCGAAATACAGAGGCCCTTTCGTTGGGTCCCTGATGTCAGGTGGAGGAATCATTATTTTGCGCGTAATAAGGAGGCATTTCCTTGCGTGCGGCCGTGGACCCAGCTGTCGGCCTCTCCACGTACAGTCCACTTCAGATGCATGTCGGTCGTTGACCACGTTGACCAGGCCGCGCCGAGAGCACCAGGGCGGTGGACGACGGCTAGGCCTAGGAAGGGAACGACACGGAGGCAGGGATGACTCGACAGTTGTTTCCCACGCGGAGGGGAGTACGACTGTACGAGGGTTTACTGGTTCGTCTACCGTCGCCGGAGAATAACAACAGGTGTGGGTGAGTAGAGGGATGGCTAGGCCAGCGATGGGAGTACGGTGGGGCGGTGAGGCCTGCGCGGCAACAGAGCCGGCCGCGGGGAGGAGGGAGCAGGCAGTCCCGCCGGCGCTTGTTTGAGCGACTGGAGCAGGAAGAGTAGAGATTGAAGAAGCATGACAGCCGTTGGATAGCCATCCAACAGTCACTGCTTGTGCGTCAACCTTTTTTTAGGAAAGCCTCAAATCTGTGAAAAATATCATACAGCCCATCTGCCATTATTTCTAATAATTTACAGCCCATTTGCTAATTATTAAGGTTTTTTGGAGCCCATATTCTTTTTGTTAGCATTACAGCCCATATTGTGGCCACGGTTAAAAAATTATACGAAATTTTGCATATTTCGGTGCGGTCCGAACTGTTTTTAATCCCGAAATTTTGACTCACATTCAAACTGATTTAAAAAATAAATGTATATCAATATAAAATCCAACAAATTCTCCACGCATAAAAATTAATGCAATTTAAAATCTCGAAATGAAAAAAAAGATATTTGAAACTAATTGCCGATTTGATGTGTTTTAAAAATGTACAGCCCATTTCTCATTACTAATGGGCCATTTTCTCGGCCAGCCGAATGAAAGCTCTCCTCGTCTTGAAAGATTTGCAGCCCAATAGGCCTGACAAAGCGACTTACTTGGCAAATCACAAAAAACCGGGCTGTGGCCATGGACCCAGCTGTCAGCCTCTCCACGTACAGTACTCTTCCGATGGAAGTCGTTCCTTGACCACGTTGACCACGCCGCGCGGAGAGCACCACGGCGGTGGACGACGGCGAGGCCTAGGAAGGGCACGACGCGGAGCCGGGGAAGCCGCGGCAGTGGAAGCCCGCGCGGAGAGGAGTACGAGAGTTCACTGGTTCGGCTGCGGTGTGAGGCTGCCGTCGCGCAGGGCCTGGCCAGCGGTGGGAATAGTAGGGGGCAGTGAGGCCTCTGCGGCAGCACAGCCGGCCACGGGAGGCAGGAGCATGCGGCATGACCGGCGCTGCTTTGGGCGGCTGGAGCAAGAAGACCAGAGGTTGAAGAAGCACTACGGCCGTTGGATGGACATCGTATGGTCACTGGAGCTAGAATCGTTCATATTGACTAAGTTGACAAACACTACTGGAATCCACTTATTTGCCGTCTGCCACCTCTTTGCCGTCCGCTGGCTGACGGCAAAGAAGGTCTTTGCCGTCAGCCACAAGAAAACAGACGGCAAAGATGTGGCTGATGGCAAATGAAGTCTTTGCCATCAGCCAGTTCTTTGCCGTCCGCTGACTGACGGCAAAGAATCTTTGCCGTCCGCTAGCAGACGGCAAAGAGGTAGTCGAAGCAATTTATGAACTTCTATTCTATGGTGAAAACCCATCGAATGTCGTAGTCTTCAAATGTTATTGGTTTCAGCCGAAGGAGACTAGAAGGACTCATGAACATATAGGGCTAGTTGAAATCAACCAAAGCACCCATTTAGATGTTCCTGATGTCTATATTACGGCTCAACAGGCGACCCAAGTATTCTATCTACCGTGGGCCTGCCAAACTAATCCAAATCTGAAAGGTTGGGATGTCGTTTATGAAGTGCCGCCATGTGCTAGACTATCTCCCCCAAAGGAAGAGGATTATGAACCTCACATTAACCCAGACACATATGAAGGAGAATTCTTCCAAGAGACACGTCTTTCCAAAAAGCGTTTCAAGAACCGCTATACTTCACCCCAAAACATTGAAGTAGACAGCGACAGTGAATCCGACATCACCCCAGAGGAGGAACAAGAAGAGCCGGAACAAGAAGAGGTTACTGTTGCGGATGACCTGTCATTGCTTGACCGATTACGTCAAGGTGGCCTTCCACATGTTGATGGCACTGAACCCTATGAGCCCGTCATTGATTATAGTGATGATGATGATTATGCATTTATTGATGATACTGATCAAGATTATTAGTAGTGTCAGGTATTAATTTTTTTTATGTTGTACTTGATGATGATACACTTAAGTGATACACATATTATTATTCATGTCGGTCTTTTTTTTATGTTGTACTAATTTCGTTTACTGTTTGTCATGGCAGGTGTTGAAAGATGGTGGGCGCTGGTCGGGAGCGCGCCAAGGCCCCTTCTTCGTCGGCGCGTGGTCTGAGGTCTTCCATTCCAGACGCACCTCTCCGCCGAGTGTTGCTGGACAGTATGGCCACACCGCCGGGCCCTTCTTCGTCGACCGTGGTGCCCAGCAGGGGACGAGGTAGGAAGATAGGAGGTGGGGCACGTGGTCGCGGGAGAGGAGGTAGGGTGACTGCTACGGCGCCTTCCTCGCCGCCACCCGCAGCTGTTTCACCCGAGCACGTGACTGCTAGGGTGGACTCGTCCGAGGAGGAGGCTACACGGACTCCGGTCCACGAGCCTCCAGTCCACGGGTCTTGGGCCCAGGAGCCTCGGGTCGACTGGCCTTCGGCCCACGAGAGTTCGGCTCACGAGACCCCGGAGGAGCACACGTCCGGATGGGGTACCTGGCCGGATCAGCCCGAGGAGCCGAGTGGCCATGCTGATGATGGCGGGGAGCCGACTGATCTTGAGGAGGAGGGGGCACCGTCTACCAGCGTGGTGCTACACGGCTCCCGTCCGTGCCGGCGACCCGTGAGCAGAGGTGGTTGATTTTCCCTGATGGGGAGAGGTACGTAAGTGCATTTAATATTTTTGTACCTTCTGCATTCACGTTTCTTCAAATAACTAATGCGTTGGCCTTGTCATGCTGCAGGGGTTGGGACCACCATCATAGTGTCCGCCGGCCCAACTCCGTCCTTGGAGTTCTTTGCCGGCAAAAATTCCCGGGGTTTGTCACGTTGCCTGGTGAGGGTCGGCTTCCAGAGCTTGGATTGAGCTGGGAGCACTACGTGGCTGCCCCGGCCCCGCCGGATGAGATTATCGACGGTGTCGTGTGCGACACGAGGGCAGACATGGTCATCAGAAAGTTCTGGGTAATTTCTCCTTTACACATTTAAAAATCTTCAACTAGCTAGTTATTAATTGTACTAATCAATATTGTCTCATTTGATTGCAGACATTCTACAGGTGTGAGGAGGGATACGAGGAGGACGCGGCACATGTTATCGAGAACGTCTGCAAGCGCCTACTCCAGAACTTACGGCACGAGGCTCGGGTGCAGGCTGTTCGAGACTACTGCGCCTTGCGTGGTATCAAGAAGACCAAGCCGGCGTGCCGCGATAAGTTCCTGAGTAAGGAGCAGTACATGAAGGTAATTCTTAAGGCCTTCTACTTAAGTTCCTTCATTTAGTAATTCTTAGCCGTAGCGCTCAAGTTTCTATTTGCTAACTTAGGCGCCTCCGAGATGGTGTGCGGATCGGATGGATTGTTGGGAGGTGTTGGTCGATGAGTGGTGCTCAAAAGAATGGCTAGCCCTCCACAACGAGGCCAAGGACAAACGTGCCCAAATGGAAGGTGTGCCACACCAACAAGGCAGCTCCAACTTATATCAGTTCGGGCGCAACTGGGTATGTGGTTTGCTTCATGATTCATGCAATTCATTCATCATGCTAGCTTGAGCCCTTTAATTACTAATTTACATTGTTTCTCTCTTTCAGGCACGCCACAATAAGGTGGATAAGGTGCCAGAGGTGTACGACCTGTATGCCATGGCCCACACTGCCTCTTTCAAGAAAGTCAAGGCTTTCTCTCAGTCTGACCTCGATGATGCAAACAACTTCACCAACATCTCCTCCCACAACAAGCTCGTGAGATATAGAGATGAGGGGAAGGCGAGGAAAGGGGAGGACTTTAACCCGAGCCAGGGTTCCATTGATCCAGAGCTGGTGATGATATCTGGTGGCGGGAGGTCCCATGGCTCCATAGCCATTGGAGATGGACTTATCCGTTGTCCTAGCACTCTCCCGGAGATCAAGGCGCGCCAGTCGAGCTCCGCTCCTGAGATAAGGCCTCGTGAACGGCCAGTGCAACTCGCCATCAAGGTTAGTGATACGTACTCAGTTATCTTTCTCCATTACATTGTGTGCGCTTCCATCAATGATTACAAATGGTCATGTGAGTGGTGTTGCAGGCTGCTATACAGAGTGAGAGAGATAGAACGGAGAAACTTCTGGCGGAGGCGGTGGAGAGGCAGCGGGAGTTGGAGGAGAGGACGACAAAGATGATGGAGGAGGAGAGGGCACGGAATGACATGCAGGCAAGGGCCATGTACGAGCTCCTTGTGGTAAGTTTCTTCTGCATATTAGCCAAAACATTCATGTAGTGTTTGTCTCATTACTAACTAGTATGACTGAGTCGTCAAAACCAAATGTGCAGTCTGTGTGCGAGAAGACCGGTCAGACCGCTCCGCCGATGCCAGTGATTGCTCCTGGGACCACGGTGAGTTTAATTTGAATGGACATTACTTGCTAGTCTTAACATTTGAGTGTCATCATGCTAAGAAGACATTGGAAATGATCTTTGGTGCAGCGTAACTCCAGACAAGCATCGCACGATCCTTCTCCAGCTACCGACACGAGCCAGCCCGCTCCTACACCTCCTGGATCTTGGTAAGTTTATCTAGTGTTTTGCTTAACACATGCATAAAGACCTAGACTTAGCTTTATTTCGTCCAATGCTTACCATAATGACCTAGACTTAGCTTCTTCTCCTCCAAAATGACTTAATAAGCTTACTGACCTCCAAAACCATCCATTTTACCTAAGTTAGCTCTAAAACGATCTGTACTTAGCTTACTTATGTCAAAAATTGCATAATTAGCTTAGTTAGCTCATAAACGATTCATTTTACCTAAGTTAGCTCTAAAATGACCCATTTTACCTAGGTTAGCTTATAAATGATCCAGTTCATCCAAGTTAGCTAAAAAATGACCCATTTTACCTAGATTAGCTCCTAAATGATCCATTTTACCTACGTTAGCTTTAAAATGACCCATTTCACCTAGGTTAACTCCAAAATGATTCATAAACGATCCATTTCAACTAATTTAGCTCATAAACGATCCATTTCACCAAGTTAGCTAAAAAACGATCCATTTCACCTAAATTAGCTCTTAAATGATGCATTTCACCTAAGTTAGCTCAAAAAGATCCATTTCAACTAAATTAGCTCATAAATGATCCATTTCACCTAAGTTAGCTAAAAAACGATCCATTTCAACTAAGTTAGCTCATAAATGATCCATTTCACCTAAGTTAGCTAAAAAAACGATCCATTTCACCTTAGTTACCTCAAAAATGATCCATTTGACCTTAGTTAGCTCATAAACGACCCATTTCAACTAAGTTAGCTCATAAATGATCCATTTCACCTTAGCTAGCTCATAAACGACCCATTTCAACTTAGTTAGCTCATATATGATCCATTTCACGTAAGTTAGCTCATAAATGACATACTCTTCTTGTTCTAGTCTTCTTCTTGTTCTACTCTTCTTGTTCTAGTCTTCTTATTCTAGTCACCTATTTCTAACTTTCTTATTTTTCATTTTGCAGATTTCATTCACTTGACGAAAGCTTGCATAGATGGAGTGCTCCTTATCCCTTTCTCTGTTTCTTTTGTATCGTTGAACTATGCATGTATCGTTGGATGAAACTATTGTAATATATATGGTTGGATGCCTCTATGTTGAACATGCTATGTATGATGGAACTATGCATGGAACTTGGTATGGTTGGATGGAACTATGCATGTATGATGAAGTTATGTGTTGGATATCTTATATGTTTGCTCTGTAATTGCCTTGTGAAATATATCTATATATGTGCTGTGAAAATTGTTGGATTTAATAAAAAACAGAAAAAAGAGTCAATATGCAGGCTCTTTGCCGTCTGCCACCGACGGCAACGGGCTCTTTGCCGTCTGCCGCAGACGGCAAAGAAGCCACGTGGCAGCCAACTGTGCTTGCTGGGAGCTGACCCATTTGGTCAGTTTGCCTACAGTGGCAGACGGCAAAGAGTAAACGATTTTGCCGTCAGCGGCGGACGGCAAAGGCCTGCCATGTAGTGACGTGTAGATGACATCATAAGGCAGACGACAAAGACACTAGAAAGTTTGCCGTCTGCCGTGGACGGCAAAGGCTTGCCGTTAGCCACTTAACGGACTGACAGCGCAACTATTGCCGTCCGCTCTCTTTGCCGTCCGCGGCAGACGGCAAAGGGCCTTTGCCGTTAGCCGCCAGGAAGCGGACGGCAAAGTAGCTGTTTACCGTAGCCTACTTTGCCGGAGCCTTTTGCCGTCCGCAGCTGACGGCAAAGGCCTTTGCCGTCCGCCGTTCATGCCTTTGTCGTCCGCCGTGGCAGACGGCAAAATAGCTGATTCCTGTAGTGAAAGCCCTTCATCCCCGTCAACTTAGTAGGCCCACAAGTCAGCCTCCCACCAAGGTGGGTCCCAGCTAGCCGGGGGAGTATTCATTTTTTGTGCGTAATAAGGAGGCACTTCCGGTGGGTCCGAGCTGACAGCGGGGGGGGGGGGGACTTTTTTCGCGAAATACGGTGGCCCGTCAGGTGGGTCCCAGCAGTGAGGAGGCAAACATTTTTTTTGGAAAACACGGTGGCCCGTCCAGTGGGTCCCTGCTGTCAGTTGGAGGAATCATTATTTTCCGCGTAATAAGGAGGCACTTACTTGCTGCAGCCGTGGACCCAGCTGAGACTCTCCACGTACAGTATACTTCCGATGGAAGTCGTTCCTTAACCACGTTGACCTCGTCGCGTTCTGTTGCATGCATGCGTCCATGGGCGTGGTGCGTCCCCACTGTCAGCCTCTCATGTACAGTCATCTTCCGATGACTCTCGGTTGTTGACCACGTTGACCACACCGTGCCGAGCGCACCCAGACTAGGACGACCCGGAGATGGGGAAGACGGGGCAGTGGAGTCGCAGATGGAGAGGAGTGGGAAACTTCACTGGTTCGGGTGCGCGGCAGCACAGCCGCGGTGCCGCCCACGGGAGACAGGAGCAAGAACAGAGGTTGAAGAAGGAGCACGGCTGTTGGATTAACATCCAATGGTCCAGCTGCTAGAATCATTTGTTGATTAAGTTGACAAAGCCGTGCGTACATGTCCGCTTAGTAGGCCCACAAGTCAGTCACCAAATCTGACGGGTCCCAGCTGTCAACGGGATGAATAATTTTTTCGCAAAACAAGGAGGCACTTCCTTCCGTGCGAAGATACAGCCGGTGGGTCCCAGCTGTCAGGTGGAGAAATAATTTTTTTCGCAAAACAAGGAGGTCCCTCCTGTAGCTGGTTCGAATCCAAACCTAGACTATGACTATATATGGTGCTATGCTACTCTGCAAGTAATGAAACTGACATATCCAACGTTCGCTTCTCCTCTTCTCTACTTACTCTGCCTAGCATCAGAAGCTCTGGCCGCAGCAACCATGTCAGTTGGCTGCTCGTCCACCTGCTCTTCAGCAGGCAACAACCAGATATGCGCCAAGTCGCCACCCGTACCATCGCCTATGGGTCTCATCACACCCCCGCCGGCACGCGCACCGCAGCCGATTGCTCATCGCAACCCGCTGCCGTTGGTGTGGTGCCACTGCTGCAAATCACGCAGAGTCATCCGTCGCGTCTCAACCACAATCCGCAACCCTGGCCGAGTCTTCTACAAATGCCCGAATCATGGGGTAATAATATGTTTAAGTGTTGTTCTGCTGCTTTCAGTTGCTGATTTTTTTAATAGTTTGGTTGATGATCTTCCAATTTGATTCATGCAGAAAAAGGGAAGATTCGTGTGATTTGTATTTCTGGGAAGTTGCTGATGTGGGGGAATGCAACTACGCTGATTATTTGGTTAGCCGAGGAATCCCAATACCAGCAGGTTGGGGTGTTGGACAAGTAACTGAAGGAACGGCAGAAGAGGAAGATGCAGAGCAGAAGGTTAAAGATGCAGTTCCTCTGATCATGGCCAAGCAACAGCTGCTGAACGGCCTTGACAGCAATGAGGAGATGAAAGAGCTTGTGAAGATAATGGGCAAAATCGATGTGCTCTGTAGGATGATTGTCTCTTTATTTGCAGTGTATGTAGCACTCGTGATGTATTCAGTGGCTACGACATGAGCACTTTGCTGAAACTAGTAATGAATGAAACCTGTGTAGCAGGCTGGGCGTAGTGTTGTGAACATCTAATGATTTCTATTAACGGAAATCAGGGGGTATCCCCTTTTGCTCATATAAATAAATAAATAGCAGAGGCCCTGTCGGGTCAGCTTTGTTCTCATTCGAAGACGTCGAGCAAATTGCAGTCCAACAGCAAACTATGTCATCAAATTCAAGTTTCACAGCCAAATATGAGTACAACTAAACAACAATGTCATCATGTTTTAGTTGTCATACAATCACCAAACACAAATCAGCATACATAACAAGTGATGTTCTCACAGCAAAATACTAAACAACATGTTCATCAGGTTTCAGTTGTCATAGCAAACACAATTTCACATAGTAGATAAAAAAACGTCTTCTGACAGGCAAATACGACAAAAGCAATGTAATCATCATCCGCAGCAGCAGCGTCAACATCTTCGCCATGTGTATCAGTCTGAATCGTAATTCCCCACGGTGTCATCTTCTTCTTCGTCCTCAACGTCCTCGAACGTTGGCTTCTTCTTGATCAACTCTTGTATGTCCACAGCACGACAGGCAATCTTTTCGCCGGCGTCATTGACGTGATGGTTCTCAAAGATATTAGGAACATCTGTGTTATCTTGTACATCAGGAGCAGTGTAAGCATCATCTTGTTGTGCAACTTCATTAAACGAATTCCTCTGCTCAAACCTTTGCAATACTCTCCAGTCATCGCTACGTGCAAATGTGTCTTCCAAGAAAAATATCTGTGTTGCTTGATTTGCCAAAATAAAAGGCTCGTTGGTCTGGTACGCCGCCTTGACATTGATGGATTTGAAATAATCATCAGCTCTGGGTTTTGCGATCCTGGAAAACAGGTTATACCAACGACAGCACAACAGAACCACACACCGATGATCCTCGAAACTGGAGATATACTGCAACTGAACAATGTCTGTTATGTTAGCATACATTTCAGTTGTCTCTTTGTCATACGTATCCGTGCTCATGATGGCACTGTTTTGTGTCTTCCTGCCTTCGTCTCGTGCAAGGGTGTTGTAGCGCACATCTCCAACAACGCAAGATTCATAATGTCTTACCCGAGTATCAGGACCCATTGCTAGTGAGTAAAGGGCATCATCAACTGCCTGCCCATCCTCCCGCATCTTCTTAACCTATGGTTAGAAAATAGACAAGCTGATCATCTTATGTACTCAATATATTAAAAAAACTGACAGTGCACTTCAAAAGCTTACATGGTTCTTGAACCATTTCGCAAATCCTGCCATAACCAGTTTGTCAATGTTTCTTGGATTTTGCGGCAGTAACTCCTCTTTGTAGATGCTGCACAACATAGTGATCGCGTCAAACATCTAAATATATAAGAATGTGCTGCAAGTTTAGTAGATTACGATGTATAAGCTGCAGTACTGCACTTACTTGATATAAGGTAGTATCTCAGGACAGTTATTCAACACATACCAAACCATTTTGTCCAAATCTTTAGGTTTGTCCTCTTGTCGACTCTTCCCTGTAACTCGAACAGAATAATCGAAAACATTGAGCCCGGGATTGTCTTCACCCACCTCTTTGCTAAGCTGATCAGCTGTTTCAATGTATTTTGAGCAGAATGTCAACGCTTCTGTAGCAATGTAGGCCTCTGCAATGGAACCCTCGGGTCTAGCTCTGTTCCTAACATAGCCCTTGAAAGTGCCTAGCCGCCTTTCAATAGGGTACATCCAGCCATACTGTACTGGACCTCTAAGTAGTGCCTCATCAGGTAGATGAACAGCCAAATGCACCATCACATCAAAGAAGGCTGGAGGATATATCTTCTCAAGGTCGCATAGGATAGTTGGTATCTTGTCTCTAAGACGCTCCAAAGCATCTATCCTGATATTCCTACTGCAGAGTTCCCTGAAGAATTGTCCCAACTCTGCAACTGCTCTGTATAAGTCAGGGCGGCCCAATCCTCTAAGGATAACAGGTAAAACCCTTTGAAGTAGGACGTGGCAGTCATGAGTTTTCAACCCTTGTACCTTGTTTCCATCTGCACTGACTCTCCTTTCAGGGTTGGAAGCAAATCCATGTGGGAATCTCACACGTGACAGGACCTCGCAGAATTCTTTTCTTTTTACCTTGTCCAAGACGTACACAGCTGGTGCCATATCCCGTGGTTTACCTTCATCTTGCACCTGCAAATCCTTTCTGATACCCAGGTGTGTCAAATCAATCCTAGATTTTAAGGTATCTTTCGTCTTGCCTTCAATATTAAGAAGTGTGCCGATAATGCTGTCACATATATTTTTCTCGATGTGCATCACATCAAGATTATGCCGCAGATCCAAATCTTTCCAATACTCCAAGTCCCACAAAGTGGACCTGCGGGTAAACAATAATCTCTCTTCTACCCTGCCACGCTTCCTTTTCCCGCTACCATTACCAGGATGGTTTCCTGGTGTAATATGCCTGACCTTCTCTAATTCCACTTGCAACTCATCGGCGGTGAGCCTCTTTGGCGCATCACGGTTTTCATGCTTTGCATTGAACACATGTCTTCGGTATTTTCTAGGATGCGGCTTGTCCTTGGCAAGGAAACGGCGGTGTCCAATGTAACAGATCTTGCTAAGTATTGCGTATGACAGCGGATTCCTGTCACAGCGAACACATGCATTGTAACCATGTGTCGTTCGCCCTGACATAGTGCCCAAAGCCGGATAATCATGGATGCACCAAATTATAACAGCACGCAGAAAGAAATCAGCTGGTGGGCTGCTATATAGGTCTCGAGTGAGAACACCCTTCCATAGCTGTTGAAGTTCCTCCACAAGAGGCTCCATGAACAAATCAAAATCCTTTCCAGGACTTTTTGGACCTGGGATGAGCAAGGCCATCATGTAGTTTGATTCTTTGGTGCAGACATTTGGAGGCATGTTGTAAGGGATAACAAGCACTGGCCACATGCTATATGTGGCGCTCTGGTGGCCAAATGGGTTAAATCCATCTGAAGCTAAGCCAAGTCTAATGTGTCTCGGGTCAGCAGCAAACTCTTTGTGTTTATCATTGAAGCTTTTCCACTCACTACCATGAGATGGA
Source organism: Triticum aestivum (assembly GCF_018294505.1). Lineage (NCBI taxonomy): Eukaryota > Viridiplantae > Streptophyta > Magnoliopsida > Poales > Poaceae > Triticum > Triticum aestivum. The sequence goes on from NC_057805.1 coordinate 517,552,457, forward strand.
TGGCTCATTACATTCTGATCTCTGTACTCCTGGTTCCTAGAATGCCACAGTACATCCTCTCTTGTTTCAGCATCATGAAACAACCTCTGCAATCTTGGTATAATTGGAAAATGTCTCAGAACATTATGAGGAATCCTCTTCACAGCATCGCCATCTTTCCATCTTGATGATTTGCATTTCGGGCATTCACTTAAGTTGGCATAATCCTTCCGGAACAGAACACAATTATTCTTACAAACATGGATCATATCATATCCAATTCCAACTGCACGAAGGAAATTCTTCATTTTACTGTAGGTGTGTGGCAGCTCAGACGCATCTGGGAAAGATTTGCGGAAAGCAGCCAACATCGCATCGAATGATTTGTTGGTCATCCGCTCAGATGTCTTCACCTGAAGAAAGGTGACCATAGCTGAGAATACTGACAGCTTATTTCCTGGGGTGACAGCAACGTTGCATTGTTCCAACATGCGGGCCCACCGTTTTTCTTCTGCAGGTGAAAGTTCACGGAATGCACGAGCATTTCGTAGCATTGTTTCAATGTTGGTCAAACTCACTGGCTCCGCCACCACCACCTCCTCCTCCTCTTCCACCTGAGCATCAGGCAGATCAAGATGGTGATCTGCTGCTTCCACGTAGTCAATAACATTGACGTTCACAGCTTCACCATGATGAACCCACCTAGTATATGTGACCGACATCCCATACAAGTGTAGATGATTTTGCACAGTTGACTGGGGTCTTGTAACTGAATTCATACAACTGCTACACGGGCAGAGCACATCTGATTTCGGACCACCGTACTCAGCTCTGATAAAGTTCATGAAGTTTTCAACCCCCTCGACATATGCAGCGGAGAATCTTCGAGCAGAAGTTATCCAAGTCCTGTCCATCTGTTAGACATACAAATTAGTTCTTCTACTAGATATTACAGGAAAAACATATATGCTTTTTTATGAAGTCCAGAAAAAAATACCTAGGTCGATGTCTAAAGCTATGGCAAGATATTTGGACGAGCAGATCTAAGTAACGAAATATATGTAAAGCTAATTCAGCAAACAGATTTGAGTGCCAAATTATGGCAGGCTGTTTCAGCAGTCAATGAGGCCGAGCACACAGCCATCGAACTATCGAAGGCCATCGCAGCAACAAAGATCGAGTATAAAACGGTGTAGAGCTATTTCACCTAACAGATTGGCTACTAGACCATGGCAATCTACGTCACAATAAATATATGGCAGGATATTTTAGCAACTAATCGGCCTTGGCATGCCATCTCAGCTAAGCAGATTGAGTGCAGAACAGGGCAAGGAAGCTTCTTAAGCAGAGCATATTGACAGTAAACTACTTCGGCAAACAGTGAGATTAACAGCGTCTATCAGCTAACATTCAGCGCTACACCGACATGAACGGGGCCTCAGTCTAGAATGCGCGTACCGTGGGAGAAGCTGACCGCCGTGCGTCTCCACACGAACGTCGCCAGCGGTGGCGGCGCTGACCGCCGTGCGCCTCCACAAGAACGTAGCCAGAGGTGGCGGCGCGGCTAGAGGACGGCAGTCTACGAGAGCGTACTGTGGGAGCGAGAGGATCGCCGAACCGCGGCGCCGACGTATCGGCGCGGCGGGGAGGGCGGCTTTGGCGGAGCGAATGGAGTGGAGGGGGACAGGGGGAGGGGGTTTGGGGAATATTATTGGCTAGTTGGCCGAAGGGCGGTTGAATCGGATTTGGGGGGAATTTTTGGGTGTGGGGGGGGGGAGGATTTTCGCGCGGTGGGCGGGGGGAGTTTGGCGCATGGTCGGTTTCTCCAAGTGCAGTCCCACGTGTCAGTGAAGAGGCAAGCCGAAGCGCGTTCCGTTTGCGTGAGCCGTGTGCAGGACCGAACGTGTGTGGGGTGCAATGCGACCGCGACAGGAGTGCTGTGAGTGTACCGCCTTTTTTCCTTTTAAACTAGGTGCTTCGCCCCCTCAAAAAAATTTGTTGCTTCGCGCGATCCATCGATACTACTACTAGTAATCCGGTAATCCCGACTAAAACGGCGCGGCCGGGTCTTTTCCCGCGCGATATGCTGGGAGGTTGGCTTAGTTGGGTTTTTTAGGACGAGTAATGCTACACCTACGTAATCCCAGTTACGTAATTAACGTAATGTGAAACGTGTGAGCTGTTGATTGTAGATTGGGGGAGGGAGGGGCCCACCACCATGAAAATCAGGGGAGGAGAGAGAGAGGCAATTTACGTTAACCCTTTCGTAGGTTCCCGTAGATGTAGAAAGATGTGAAATGCGTGAATGTGTAGTGGACGTACTATTGGAGTGCCTAAGATAATTTGTGTATGTATAGACCCTATGTGTTTATTTTACTTCGCATGTTAGATTTGTCTCGGTTCAATAAAAAGCAGAGTTGGTGATGATGGTGTGCCTGTCATCCTGCAATATAGGCCGTCCGATCTATATCTAACGGATAGGAAGGAAACTATGACAATTTACCCGCACTCCTCTCCACATTTGCAGATAAGGCTTTCCCTCGTTCATCCTTTTCTCCCACAAGATCTTGATCTTCCGTGCAACGCACGGGCATCTTGCTAGTACTCCTACAATATGTATATTATTGTGAAAGTTCATATACACCGGCCGAGATTAATGCAAACACGGCAGATTTTCATTACATTTCGAACTTTTATAGGACAGAAAAATAAAAGAAACCCGACCCTAAACCTATTCTACGGCGGCGACCGACGTCCTCCATCTGCGATCTCTATGTACGGGGGCGGGGTTCAAGACCCGTGAAGTGAAGGTGCGGTCTCCGGCGAGGAAGAGTAGAACACGGGATACGGACCGGCCAGTTGGCACACCATGCCCTGCCGCCTCCCATGCCCTACTCATCCTCGGAGGAGTCCCCGACCTCGGCGGTGCCGGACGTTGGACGGCGGCAAGTAGGACGCGTGGCTGACGGTGCTCCCGTCGTCGGCCGCCAGCGTGGCCACCGCTTGTGCGGTCGCGTCCGCGTCCGGCTACGCCGCTATTGCGTCGCGAGAGGCGACTTGAGCGAGGGCGGCGACCTCGAGCTTCATCCCCGAAGACAAGCTCTCCCGCAGAGCGTTCGCACTTGCGGTCATGGCGGATGTGGTGCCAGGTAGGAGGACGATGCGCTATGGTGTGGAGGTTAGCTGGGCGTTGCCGCTTTAAGTAGCGCATTCCGGTGAGGCCAAGCGTCCGGGTGCGTCATTAAGTCGCCGGAGTTGGTTCCTCGGGCACCGAGCCTCTTAACGACGACATACGAACGGACGGCATGAATGCGGGCAGCTGGCGCCGGCTGGGAACGCACCGCGCGACGGCGCGAGGGACGAGGGTTTTGGTGTGCCAGGGTAGTCAGCTGCGGTCGTGGCAACGTTGGAGATGCCCTTTGCTCACATGCGATCCCCGCATGTCATTGAAAAAGCAAGACGACCCGGCATGGTCTCAGGTCCAGAGGATGCAGTTGGCCGCGCTACACCACTCCGCGGACGCGTCGCGGCGCCCCGTGCATCCTCGACGAGCCGGGTGTTGGGGTGTGTTTGGATTGTGGCCAAAGTGCACCTTACCAAAATTTTGGTCATGACCCAAAGATTGGTCTTTGTTTGGATGGTTGCCATTTTTTGGCATGCCAATGAACTCTAGCCAACTCTAGTTCATTTTTCTTGCCAATGTCGGCCAAATCATGGGCAACCAATACCTCAACCAAAATTTTGGTCATGACCCAAAGATTGGTCTTTGTTTGGATGGTTGCCATTTCTTTGGCATGCCAATGAACTCTAGCCAACTCTAGTTCATTTTTCTTGCCAATGTCGGCCAAATCATGGGCAACCAATACCTCAACCAAAATTTTGGCTACCCAATGCTTTGATGGGGCAACCTTGGGCACAAACCAAACATACCGTTGGTCGTGCCACAGCACTAACGCCACCCTCGGCACACTGAAACCGACCGTGTCTAGCGACGATATGAGCGTGTCGCTCACCGCGGTCGCCGTGTCCAGAGGCGGTGCTGGAGCTGCGCCCCGTTGTTGGCCCCAACGACCCACATGAACGGTTGTCGGTGGCGAGGAGGTCGTGGGCCAGCTCCTCCATTGGACTAGTCTGCGCTACGTCGTCCCGACGGGTGTGCCCCACATGTCGGTTTCCCTGTTTTCCCGGCCATATTCGAGCGTCAGTGCTCCGCGTTGCGCATTAGGCCTTTCACTATGTAGGCCAAGCGAGACAACTTATTGTTTATTTGAGCCGTTCAAGTATAATCATGTGGCGTTTGCTTATTTCTCATTCCTCTCCAACCCTCTTCTCCATCGATCATGTCGCCCTCCAGTCGAGTCCATCCTCCCGCATGCCTCATTTGAACATTCCGCCGAGTATCATTCGCATGTACCCACCCTAGTCCTCTTTCAATAGATCTCCGGACCCCGAGATGAAATCGAGAGGGAACGAGTGGGGGCACGTGATACCTAAGGCGGATTCAAAATTTTGAACCGGTGATCATAGCATCCGCAAATCATATATAAAGGGTATTCAATGTTCGTTTCGTTTTTGAACGTACAATATACTCCCCCTATCCTTTCTAGTTTACATATAAGTTTTATGTGTAGTCAAAGTATCTCTACTTTGATCAAAAAGGTATCAACATTCAACAACGCCCAATCAATATTGTTAGATTCGTACGTACTCCTAGATTTGTACTCGAGATGGTTTCCAATTTGACTATTGACAAGATTAATAGTACATGAGATGTATAATGTGAAAATTATATCATTGGAAACTCCTTTCACATACGAATTTGACCGTATGCTTTGTGTAAGTTGCATGTCATATATTATTACTCTAACATTTGGTCAAAGTTAGCCTCGAAAAACGCATTAGACCCTGTATGCTTTGTGTAAGTTGCATGTCATATATTATTACTCTAACATTTGTGTAAGTTGCATGTCATATATTATTACTCTAACATTTGGTCAAAGTAGTATAGTGGAAGTGGATCCTCTGACGTAGGTATCCCTGCCTTACCCTCCCTTTCGGTCACTTACTGGCGGACCCCATGCTTGCTAGGCCCCGCATGTCAGTTACTCAATGGGTTCGGCCACGTCAGGGGATCCTCATCCGTAGTATACTCCCTCTGTTTTTATTTACTCCGCATAAAACGGAGGGAGTGGTGGTATAATAAATGACGCGGGCGGGGGAGGGGGAGGGACGTCGGTTTGCTCTCAACTGCGGTCCCACAAGCGAGCGAAAACGCAAGACGAAGCGTGTTCCATTCGGTGAGCGACGTGGAGGGTCCAGCGTGCCGGGCTGCAACGCGAACGCGACAAGAGCGATGTACAGTCAAAACCGATTGACCGGTCGTCACCGGAACCACTATTCACACCAGAACCTTCGCTGCTCGGCCTACGCCAGCCACTGCCCTAAAACCACACCAAATCTCCAGCCCATTCCCCCACCTTTCGATCCCCTAGCCCGCATCAAGCGTCCCCTAGTTCGCCGGAAAGCCATGGTGCGCCGCAAGATCACTTACTACAAGATGCTGACGCCGGAGCGCCGCGCAGAAATCACGGCGGCGGTCGGCGCCACAGACCTCCGTTCCCAAGCTCGCTTTGCGGCGGGCCAATCCCCGAGTTCTCTGGAGCCAAGCTACGAGGAGGAGGAAGCCGATCCAATGTTCATGGCGGAGGTCGCGGCGCAGAAGGCCCCCGATGGGTATGAGACGATGGACGTCGACTTCGTGCGGCGTCCGAGTCCCCCATGGTGCAGGCGGACCAGCGGTTCAACATGGCGATACTAAAGGAGGACCGGGAGGCAGAGGCTCAACTCGACACGGAGCGCGCGCATGCCGCTGCCATCGAGGCTCTCCTGCAGGCGGAACCGGACGTCGTGGACTGTGAACCGGGCGGCGGAGGCTCGACTCGACGCGGAGCGCGCGGATGCCGCTGCCATCGAGGCCCTCCTGCAGGCGGAACCGGACGTCCTCGACTTGAACTGGGCTGTGCTCTCGTCCGTGCAGAGCGCCCGCACGCTCCGCTTGAACGAGTAGCTGGAGGCCGAGGACAACCACGGTGTGGAGACACACCGTCGGCAGCGACGGCTGGTTCGCGCCGCAGCCAAAGACGACGAGGCCGTCTCTTTCCGCGAGCAGTGATAGTTTTTCTTTATGTTGTTGTTTTTATGGATCTTTTGCTGTGTAAAACATATATTTGTTATGCAAGTCGCCTGAATATCCTATGTCTCCTAACCCTTCTTTCCTTCTTCCTCACCTCTTCTTCTTCCCCAACAGACCACCGCACGGGCCGTACGGATACTCCCCAACATGCGGTTGGATAAACATACTCTATGAACGAAAATTATGTGTCAGCGATAGGATGGCTGAGTTTGGTTTGTTCACATGCGACAGCACGTGTCAGTGAGGGTGCGTTCCCTTGGTTGGGTTTGCGGCGTGCAGGAGCGACTGTGTGAGGGTGCGGTGCGACCGCGGCGTGCAGGAGCGACCGTGTGAGGGTGCGGTGCGACCGCGACAGCCGTGCGCAAGTGTACCTCCTTCTCATTTTGAAAACTTTAGGCAAGCTTGGCAAAAATGTGTGGCGAAGTTTGGCAATGCAAGGCCTAGACCCAAACAGGATAAGTACGTACGTACTAGGAGTACTAGTGTTAAAAAAGAAAGGCGGGGTTTTCCTTCGCGGGATTTAATCGATACAAATCCTCGTTTCACGTGTCAATTAATGCGTATTTTTTTCTCCAAAGACCAAAGAGCTAACCATCTCACTCCTCATCGCTTGATTAATGCAGCGCCATGCAAACCAACCTTCTCACTTCCGCATGCATGCAGGGGATATTAATGTCCTTGGTTGCTAACCCCATCAATTTTGCCTCGATTAGTGTTAGTGGCCCTTTGCAAATTGTAATTTTGATATACTGGCCTTGTGTACAAAAAATGGAGGTAGTAACTATATTTGACTTCCTTCCCCATTGCGGTGACGTCGACGATATCTTTTTTTGGTGGTTTGGCGAAGTGCGTTCGACGGAGAACACCATTGAGGGAGACCACGGTAAGTCGTTCGCAAGTGCCGCCTGCAAGCCGAGACAACCGCCTTATTTGCATCCAGGAAGTCCTTTACTAGTACTACTAGGAGTACTAGTGCGGTGAGATGGTTTCTCGAAGAAGACGATGGAGAAGCGGAGTCAGCGAAGAGTGAAATGATGGTTGCTTCGTCCGTGCTTTTGTGATTTGACGCCTCACTGCTTTGTGATTTGTGATAGAAGGGACAGGGGAGTAGACTCTGTGCTCTATACTGTACTACATGCGTCCAAGCATGGGAGAAAGAGGAGAGACGTTGCATTTTTCTATTCCTTCAATCAATCAATCAGGGAGCTTCGGTTCCATCTTTTTGGCTTTGGCAACACCGTCCACAATGGTTCCCACGATGCCAAAAGCTATTTTCACATTTGGCTACACATTGTGGATGCCCTTAACCGTACCACTTGGTTTTGCTCCTGTGTGCTATCTATACAAATCTCAATTATATTGATCTAAAAAATTATAGAATCAAGATTAGTAAAAAGGAGGTGATTTTGCCGCGCGGATGGCGGGGGAGGTTTCTTATTTGAGCAATGCTACATCCACGTAATGGTTTACGTAAAGTTACGAACTGATGTGATGTGGGACTATTTGATTGGATTAAAGGAGAGGATTAGGCCCACCCCACCTGAAAATCAGGGGGGCATATATAGATTAGATGGAAAGTATACGTAGCAGCTACGTAGCCCTTTGTAAGTCTAGGATTAGGCTTCTTATTTTCGGAGGACGTTGTCCTGGCGGTTTGCTAACATGCGGTCCCACGTGTCAGTGCTTTACCAAGCCGATCCGCGTCCCACATGAGGCAGAACAACGGCAGAAGCAACACGTGGTTAAGTTGAAGAAGATGAGGGAGAAGCGGATTCAGCAACGAGTGAAATGATGGTTGCTTCGTCCCTCCAACTTAACTGCGGGAAAGGTGCAGCTTTGTGATTTGACGCCTCATTGCTCATTACTACGCCGGCGCCATGACTGGGGTGCTTCACCCCGGCTGCTCTGCACTGTATTCCGGTATGGCACGTGGACCCGGTAGCTTGATGTCCCACATGTCGGCGAAAGGGACTAGAAGATTTATGAAAGCGAGCGCTCCACTCTTACGACGGAGGAGTAGACGACACGACGGCCCAGTGAACTGTCACTTGTACTGTATAGTACTATAGTTTTGCTGTTTCGCACGATCCATCGATACAAACCCGATTAAACAGGAAAGGGCGGGATTTTTCCCGCGCGGTAGATGATACTGGCCATACATTTCAAAGGCAATTTTAATGTATGCAAACTGAATAATTATAAGTAACAATATGATATCTAGTAAAACTAAAAACACATATGATTTATTGTGTTAGAGTGTAGTAGTAGTGCTGTATTGCATAGTTGTTAGATGTAACATGCGAGAACGTGTAGAGATGTAGTTTTGGAGGGCCTACAGAGAGAAAAGCGTAATACGGTCACCGAACTTCAGAATAAGCTGATTACGGTCACTATATACGTTTTGCGGTGATTATACGGTCACTTGCTCACAGTTCAGCATCGGATTGCACTCTGTTGACCGGCCAAATAGTCTGCGTGGCGCCATGTTGACTAGTTAAATTGACCACGTTCCTTGTGGGTCCCACCTGTCAGTTCGCATAGGCAAAAGGTCAGATAAACACAAATTTACGCAGGCGCGACAAGGCTCCAACCCGTGCGCGGGAATCACCTGGTTGTGTATGTGTCTGTCAGGGCCTGATGTGTGCGCATGCACGTGTAGGTTGAGCACTTGAGCGTGAGAGTGTGTGTTGGTCGTGTGGTGTACTGGTGTGTGCATGCATGCGTGCGTGTGTGCGTGTGAGTGTTGCGTGCGTGCGTGTGAGTGTTGCGTGCGTGCGTGGCTGCGTGTGTACGTGTGAGTGTTGCGTGCGTGCGTGGGTGCATGTGTTTGTGTGAGTGTTGCGTGGATGCAGTTCGTGTGCATGCGTGCGTGTGTGTATAATCACCACACCAGCTCCTGTGTGTTAAAACAGACGGCTCAGCATACCAATACAAGGCCACCTTGTCCGCTGTGCCCGCGGTCATGACTTCGAACCACCGTCCAAATATTTTTTTGTCGTTTGTTTTCATTCTTACTAGCAAGATGCCCGTGCGTTGCACGTAACATCAAGATGCATTTGTATGACTTGTTTATCTTGTGAGAGAAAAGGATGAACGAGGGAAGGCCTTATTTGCAAATGTGGAGAGGTGTGTGGGTACCTTTTTGCAAAATTGCCATAGTTTCTTTCCTATCCGTCAGATATAAATCGGACGGCCTATATTGCAGGATGGCAGGCACACCATCATCACCAACTCTGTTTTTTATAAGAGTGTATTTTATGTATTTTATAAGAGTGTAGATGTAGAGTAGATACAAGTCGACAGGTGGGCACGATGGTAGTGAGATAATGTGATGCAACACTAGAGGTGCCACGTGGAGCGTTTAACTGGTCAACTAGTCATGTCATGAGCAAATACAGAGTTGTACGGTGAGCCCGTGACTGTATAATAACCACTAAACGTAAATGGTGACCGTAATGAGTGGATTCTGAAGTCCAATGTACGTATCGTGCTTTCGCTTCAAATACAATGATCGTCATTGCATATATCGCGAGAGAAAGATGAAACATGCGTGAATTTTCTGGGGGCTTACTTTTAGAGGACCTGGAGATAGTTTTGTGTGCATACGTGAAAGGGGCGTACAGGGGGGGTATGCGATGGAGAGAGAGATGCTCTTCGTTTCTCTTTATTATGACTAACTTTGTATATAGTATAAAAATATACAAATTCACAGTGCGGAATAAATATCATTGTGGGCACCATGCAATGCAAATTAGCGTTCGTACTCCTCCATATAACTTTGTAATGTTGTATATATGTAGAAACTCTAAAATAATTTTTTGGCCACACTTTATTCAAAAGGAATGTTGTATGCGAAATAAACGTGAAGAGAGGGCTTTTTAGATCAATGGGGTACGTGATGTAACATGTGTGAATGTGTAGTTGATGCATTTGGCGGGGCCTAGAGAGGTATGTGTGTGTATTACGTATTCGAGAGAGGCATGGATAGAGGGGCCGACGGGGGGGGCGTGGGAGAGATAGCACGAGAAATGAGAGTGGTCTAGAGAGAGAGACGAATATGACGTCACGACAAGAGATTCCATTCCCTTGAGTGTGTATATGCAAGGGGGAGGGAATAGAGGCACCAGGAGAAATTTTCTGTGTGTGTGGTGTTTGTGTTGGTATGTGTGGGTGTGAGAAGATAATGAGACGTGGGGGCAGAGGGTGTGTCACCGCGTGAGGTCCGGTGGGTCGAGGTGAGGCCCTTCGTTCGGTTCCGTCCTGCGCCACATTGGTCGGCCCGTGACGCATTTAGGAAGACCCATGGATGACTAGTCGTACAAGACAAAGATAGCAGAATTGTGAAGGACTCTGTGTCCACTGACAAAGCCGGCTAGGATTTGTAACCCTAGGTTCTCGGACTAAGGTAACCCCTTTATCTCTGATATTACTATTCATCCAACCTAACTTTAAGGGGCATCCTACAGAATGCTCTGCTAGAATCATACTCGTCGATTAGGAAGAGAGGTGTGAGACAATGCGTGAGAGACAGGCGTAAAGATAATGTGCGTACATGAGACACGTAGGCAGGTCCATGTATATAGAAAGGGTCGATGAGGATTGTGCGTGTGTATGTTTGCGAGAGGAAGAGTGCTTGTGATAAAGGTTAGTGAAAACAGTTGTAAATGGTTACGAGAGGGAGGGAGGGTTATATCTAGAGCATGTGTGCGAGAAAGACACCTCGGGAGAGAGTGTGTGAGCATGTGTGAGAGACCACCGATGGAGAGTGAAACTACACGTAAAAGACTGCTCTACACATTGATTAAAGATATAAATTGTATCCAAATATTAGGATGGGATCATGATATTTGCAATTCGCGTAAGGAGCGGTCATTGATCCATCAGACATCTAGATTCTATCGAATTTGAGCATGTCTATGTTATTATTCGACACAATTGATCCACATAGTTAGTATTTTGAACTCCAGACAATGCATCGCTTTAGCAATCGAATATAAACGTGAGTATAGTTCATGTTGTGTGTGTAAAGCACATTATACATACGAAAGTTACACAATGGACATTATAAATAGCTACCTATGAACTAGCATACATTTGAATTCAACTTAAGGTGGTTTAAAAAAATCGAATTCAACATGAAGTCCATTCAATTATTTGAATTTGATATCATGGCATTTGTAAACCATACCTAAATTATGGGGGCACCAATCTTTGCTCTGATTTTGTACATAATAGCATATGTAGTCGTGTACAAAATAGATTCAAATTTAGCTCCTCCATTCCAAAATAATCGTAGTTATAGGATTTTCAAGTGTCAAAATTTCAAAAAGAAGCGGATAATTTAATGAGGTTTTCAAACATACAAGGTCAAATATAACGTTGTCTATTTAGGTCAATCCTCATAGTTCAAGAGTACTCTAAACGTGAATGCTTGTGTTTCAAAATTTCGAACGAAGCGCCAAAAGAGCCTCTACTCGCCCGAAACCGCGTGAGACCAATGTTTGGTAGTACAAGGAAATTACTTTTCTAATAACTCCGACCCGTGAAACCTACCGGCCCGACGTCCAAAGGTCTAAACCGGGGTAGGTTTGTAGCTTCATCTAGACGCCACGCAACCGCATCCGAAAAACATTCATACACAATGGCCGCCTAAGCACACATGCGCGCGGCCGAAATCGCTCCCGCCCACTATTTGGGACACCTGGGATTACCATCCTACCCCCGACCCGCAGTAGGTCCGAAATTTAAGAGGGGGGCAAAGTTTGTACTTTCCCCAAATTTCAAACAAGCGCGTCCCATCTTCTGTTCAAAAAAGCCAAAAACAAGCGCGTCCCAGACCGAAACATGGTTCCCCCCACCCGTCCGATTCCCCATTCGTACTCCGTGGGCGCCAAAACTACCTCTCCACCAGCCGCGAAACCCCGGCGTCCTCCGTCCGCCACCCCATCCCACCCATCAACCGCCGCCCTCCTCCATCACGCCGGAGCCGATACCCCGACGTCGTCGTCCACCGCAACCTCAACCGCAACGCCCTCCACGGCTAGTAGTTGAAGCCGAGGCCGAGCCGTCCGTACCCGAGCCAGTTCAACCACGCCGTCCTGCGCCTCACCGCTGCCGCTCCAACTTCGCCACCCTCCACCGCACCGGAGCTGTTCCTGCTACGCCGTCCTTCGCCGCCTCGGATCTGCTTCCCCTCCGCCGACATACGGCCACGGCAACACAGTCAACAATTTGGCCATGGGTTCGTCCAAGCCTGCACCCTCCAGAACATCGGTTTCCCCGGTAAAAAGAAGAAGATCGGCGCGACATGTGGAGGTGACCACACCGGCAACCGAAAAAGGTACTCCTCTTCCCTTATTCGTGCAAATCTTACGTCTCTGCTTGCACGGTATTCATCCCACAGAAGACACTAGTTGACCGCTTCTTCTTGATACTAGATGTTCCTAGTAACTCGCGATGCACAAGGTTTCTCCTCATATACTATTTCACCTTAGCTAGAGGTCCGTCGCCCCCCTGAATTTCAATTTCTGGCCAGTTGATTCCCAATTAACGGAAGCATTCCCCGGCGTAACAGGCGCTAGTACGCCTATTACGCCGGGGAAGCAGCGCCTTGGTGTTTATCTTAGGGGCGTGTGCGGCCTAGAGCTACTGGCGCCCGATCTGGAGGTCGGCCGGGATTAAAGGGATGGCCTGGGGGCGCTGCCAAGCACGGCGGTGGTGTGAGGTCGATGGGAGGGCGGGGCGGCGGAGGCAGGGGTCTGGGCCGGTGGTCGCTGGCGGTTCGAGAAAGATCGTCAACAGTGACTGGCGGGAGGTAGACGAAGGCCATCTGCCCGTTCCTTATAGATCGGACGGTTCATTAAAAAAATCGACTGACCTATTTATTTTCAGTCGACTGTTATCTTAGATATGACCACATGTGGTGGTGTGCTGGAGGAGTACCTGCATTTCCTGTGCTCATATATTACAAAATCATACGGAGTAGAATCTAATTTTGTTTGCCATGCAATGTTGTAGAGCTATCATATGTCTCCTGTCATTTATTTTTCAGCCACCTGCTATCTGCTACTTTTACAGTGCACTAGTTCTGCACACACTTCACCCTTACTCTCACTATTGTGTTTTTATGCAAGGGTATTTCAGACTCTGCTGCCATGAGAGAAGCCAAAAAGAAAAGAGAGAAGTCGCTCCAGCTTCGTATGCGGGTAGGCAAGACACGTTACAGCGCTATAAAGGGTGCAGTGTCAGCAGATGGAGACGGTAAACGTAGCTCTGGAGTTGATGACCTCGCTCGCAATGAACCACCATCCCAGGTGCTTGCTTTAACTTCGCGGTGTCATATGTGGTTGCATGTTCCATATGGTGTCTAGCTTGTATTCGAAAGGCCGAAGTCGGTAAGATAAGGAAAGATATTTTTTACATGAACCACCATCCCGTGAGCACCAGAAGACAAATAGCTAGTCAGGGCACTGGCCGAGCCAGTGACAAGCCCAGCAAAGATAGGCATCACCTGGAAGCCAACTAAAAAGCTGCGATGGTGGCGAAGCAGCCCGCCTCCCACCAGGCTCTCAGGTCCTAGATGATCATGCTCACCACTCCAGCCGGATGTCTAGCTTGTATTGCTTCCAATTTGGTTAAATTGCATCTGCTTAGCTTACACATTATACCTTTGAATATGACATGCCTTTCTGTTTTTGGTACATACTAGTACATCTGTGTATTAACCATGTTCTTACATCAAACTAATGTTCTTGTGTATCCCTCATCAATCACTTATGACGAGGCAGGCAGGCAAGGGGACTACTCCTCATTTAAAGAATGCAGCGTCAGCCTCCCGACATGATTCTCAAGAAACAGAAATGCTAGATGAAGATAGTGAACGTAGCTCTGTAGTTGATTACAGCATTTCCCCTACACTAGCATCGCAGGTGCTTGCTCTAACTTGGCAGCGTGATATGTGGTTGCATGTTGCATATGGTGTCTAGATTGTAATTCTTCCAATCTGGTTAAACTGCATGTGCTAGTCTGCTTAGCTTATACATTATACCTGTTAATGTGACATGCCTTCCTGTATTTAGTACATAGTACATCTGTCTATTAAGCATGTCCTTACATAAAACTATTGTTTTTTTGTATCCCGCATCAATCAACATGACGAGACACCTTTAGTATATGCAGTGCGATATTAGTTGCATCTTTCATATGATTTATAGCATGCGCTGCTTCTAATTTGTTGAAATTCCATTTATGATGGGACGCTTTTAACTTGGCAGAGTCATATTGGTTGCATCTTTCATGTGGTGTCTAGCTTGCATTGCTTCTTATTTGCTGGAATGGTTTCTGCTTAGTTTACACAAACAGTTGTGAACATGCCATGCCGTCCTGTTTTTCGTACATATTCCATCCTGGTATCATGTGTTTGCCTTACATCAAAGTAGTGATTGTCAGTATCATGCATGAATGAGTTCTGAAGAGAGAATTTTATTGCTTTTTCTTGTCGGTTTTACTTGACAATTCAAAATCAATAAAGCGGAAGGAAGTTAGCAAGGCAGCGGATAAAGGTGCTCCTTCCGAACGGAGGGCCTCTACAGTTTCTACTCCTCCACACCCCCAAGATGATTTCCAAGACAACACATGCATAGACACTCAACAAAGCTGTGTTTATGATGAGCACGTCTCCCCTAGTGCAGCATCACCGGTGCTCCCTCTAACTTGGCACTGTTATATGTGGTTGCATGTTATGTGTGATGTCTAGCTTGTATTGCTTCTAATTTTGTTGAATTCCATCTGCTTACTTTACACATTATACTTGAATAAGACACGTGTTCCTGTTTCTAGAACATACAATATCTGTCTATCACACCATGTTCTTACATCAAATTACTACTGTTGTGTAACCTGCAACAATCACTTATCATAAGACACGTTTGACTTCGGAGTGTGATATAGGTTACATCTCACATTCTTTTCTAGCTTGTACTACTAATTTGTTGAAATGGCACTTATGACGAGACAGTTTTAACTTGGTAGAGTGATATTCGTTGCATCTTTCATATGGTGTCTAGCTTTCATTGCTTCTAATTTGTTGAAATGCCTTCTCCTTAGTTTACACATCATAAGCTGTGAATATGCAATGCTGTGAATATGCAATGGCACTAATGACGAGAGACCTCTAACATGGTAGTGTGATGTTGTTTGCATCTTGCATATGATTTATTTCTTGTACTGCTTCACATTTGTTTAAACGCCATTTATGATGAGACACTGTTAACTTGGCAGAGCGATATTTGTAGCATCTTTCATATGGTGTCTACCTTCCATTGCATTGCTTCTAATTTGGTGAAATGTCTTCTTCTTAGTTTACACATCATAGTTCTGGTTATCTCTTCCGTCCTGTTTTTCATACATATTACATCCTCCTATCATGTGATTGTCTAACATCAAAGTTCAGTTCGTCTGCATCACGCATCAATTTGTTCTGAAGAACTAAATTGTTATTCATTTTTCTTGTCGGCTTGACTTAACATGGCACAGAGAAAGAGGAAGAAACACAGAATGGCAGGGAATGAGAAGCGGATGAATCCTGCAGATTCTGCTGGTACTGATGGTGCAATAGAAGGTCAAAGTCCAGCGGAAAATTCTACAAACACGGCATCCCATGCTACACGAGTTGCAAAAAAGCCAAACAGAAACAAATAGCTGCCACCAAACAAGCAGAGACAGCCCTAGTTCTTGCAACACCTACCACAGTACTACCAGCTGCACGACTTACTCGTGCGTCAACTGAGCTAGCAGCACGTTCCCAAGCTCCCTTGCCACCTGACACTACTTCCCAAGCACTCTTGACACAAGACGAGTTGGCAATATCAGATGAACCTTGTGAGCTTCAACAGCAAGAAGGTAGTTGCTGGAGTCAAGTTACAGTTGCATGCTTCTTTATATGTAGTCTCACAGTTTGATGTACACTAACACTTCCTATGTTCGTTGTTGGACTAGCACCTAGGCGCAAGAGGAAACAAACATCAGGGATAATGCTCGATAGGTTAACTAAATCTAGAGGAGGAAGAATGGAGATCCGTTTTGAGGCAGGTTTAAAAAGGCCACGTGATGCTACAGAGTCAGCCAAGTTAGTATCAGAGGCAGCGGTTGCCGTTAGGTGTCATGTACGTATCCTCCCAACATGGATTCAGTACAGGAATGACAAAGACGAAACCCAGTTCAACACCTTCCTCGACCATTTATCTGTAAGTATGGTTATGTATGGAAACTAGTAATATCGTCTTGCTCTGTCCCATACTTTCTAGGTTGCTGATAATGAGACTCCCATAATTTTCAACAGATGAGGTTCAAGTTGGATAGCCAAGATGATGCAACCAGACAAGCTTGCACCCATGTTTTCAAGTCTGCTCTGCGACAGTATCGGTATAACTTGAGGAAAACTCACTTTGAAGGCAAGGCTAACAGTGAACTTTCCCAAACATCTCCAGTGGAAAATATATCGGATGAAGACTGGAGGGGCCTTGTTAAACACTGGTCTGATCCGAAGTATCAGGTACATTATATATATGTGATCAGATCACATGTTGAAGTCCTATTTACGCATGTGCCACACAAATCTATCTTCTTGTAGGTGAACTGTTC
The DNA here is from genome assembly GCF_018294505.1 of Triticum aestivum. Classification (NCBI taxonomy): domain Eukaryota; kingdom Viridiplantae; phylum Streptophyta; class Magnoliopsida; order Poales; family Poaceae; genus Triticum; species Triticum aestivum. Next base: position 517,569,270 of record NC_057805.1, read on the forward strand.
AAAGAACAAGGCCAACCGTACGAAGTGAAATTCCAACAGACGACAGGATCTCGTAGCTATATTGCACACTGTGAGGCTCTTGTAATTAGCTGATGTTTCACTCTTTTCGTTGTACAATATTATCATATCTATATTGACTTGTTCGAAATGCAGAGGAAAGCCCGCAAGGACCAAAAAGTACCTGAACCAAATGCTGTGGAAATCTTCAAGGACTGTCACACCAGCAAGAAGAAGGGCATGACTACACCAGTCAAAGCCGCTGTTGTAAGTCCTTAATCCTCATGCCTTTTAACTACTACTTACTCTGACTTGTGCCTTGAACTGCATGGTTTGCAGCCAATGTCTATTACTCTTTTCAATTTTATACACAATTGTCTTAGCGTATCATTGCACCTTACAAGGTTTAAAAGAGAGGAGTGATGTTCCTTTGATCTTGACCCGTAATCTAGTTCCGTGCTGGACTTGCCCACACAATGTTACAATTGCCTGTTTGTCTGTTCTCAGTTGTTTTGTGATATGAATGATGTCATACTATGCTTACCATATTATAAACTTCGTCTCTTTATCCTTAGCCCTCAATACAATGTGAAGAAATAGACAATACATTAGCGATGGTACATGGTCATATGTTTGGAACCTGGTTTTATTATGTACTTTGCAATAAAATACAACTAATATTTTACATGGGTTCACCAGAATAAGTTCTGTATATAGACCAAAGCTATTTTGTTTGGTTTTGCTGCCTCCTTAATATCTTCTGTTCTGGTACTACTAATGTAAAACCTCAACTTTTCAGCAAGCTATGGAAAAAATGGTGGAATCGCCACCTTCTGAAGGTGGCGAGGCAACAATAACCGCAATGTCAGCTCTTACTGCAGTGGGTCAGTACCTGTCCACTAACAGTGCCAAAAGCACGTTCCTGCGTAATACTGGGTTCGTTGTTAAGGCAATATTGTCCAAACTGCCTCATGATCAAGATATGCAAGCTCACAGCAATGTTGTATCTGCACTCCAGACACAAGTCCATTCCCTAACAGAGACCCTTTGTGAAACAAGGAGAAACATTGCTCAATGTCGTCAAGATATGCATGGTTTTGAAACCAGACTATCAGACATTTGCTATGTTGTTCAGGAGCCTAGGGGAAATGAAGGCGAGGGTTATGGTGCTCCATCGGACAATACAACATCAAAACGTAACAGTCAGGTCAAATGAACTGAGCTTCTGAACTTCTGGTGGTGCATTTATCTGCTAGACTGTTAAGTTTTATGCCAACCTTCCTTTTGTTATATAGTTGTAATTTGTTTTGGTGCGATACAAAATTTATTCTTAACATGCAGCCACCGGCTGAAGAAAATAGCAAGCCATTTTTGTATAGTGTAGGGTGTTCCCTATATTTGCACTGGTGGCGATCTTTGATGTCGAGTGGATGTAATCTGTGCAATCGCCTTAATAGCCTAGCGTTAGTTTCGGCCTTATTTATTTCCTAGTCTTCTTTTTCCCTGGTTTGCTAGTGTCGCAACTACCATGGGCCATATACGGGCCGTAGGATCCATGGGTCTCCTACGGGCCGTCGATAAATGGGTCTGTAATCGGTGGGCCTCGGGCCATCAGATAAATGGGTCTACATGGGCCGTAATCGGGCGTAATTGGTATCGGCCCAGCACGGTAACAGGCCGTAGGACAACAAAGGCTTAATTCTGTCACAGGCATAACGGGTCGTTAATGGGCCAGAATATAGGACGGGCTGGAAACGGCGCAACGGGTTAACAGGCCAGAAACCGGCCGACTCTTGCCATGGGCCGAATTTGGCCCATTAGGGGAACAGGCCAGTAACGGGCCGACTCTTGCCATGGGCTGAATTTGGCCCATTAGGGGAACAGGCCAGTAACGGGCCGACTCTTGCCATGGGCCGAATTTGGCCCATTAGGGGAACAGGCCAGTAACGGGCCGGAAGTAATCGAGGGCCAAAAAGGAGCCCAAGAACGTATGGGCCGTCAATAGGCCGAAAGCTAACACGGGCTGGAAACGACCCATGTAAATCACGGGCCGTTAACGGGTATAAAGAAAATTACTGTTCATTATGGGCTAGAGTCACCGTGGGCCTGTAAAGGGCCGAAAGATACGAAGGCATCATATGGGCCGAAAGACGTCGTGGGCCATACATGGGCCGAAAGTGAAATGGGCTGGTGTTATATTCGACGGCCCACATGATGTTGTTGGGCCGATTTCCTTTAGGGCCTAACGGGCCGTGAGTTAACGGCCCGTAAAATGGGCTATTTGCGAAGAGACCGTTAACAGGCTTTTCATGGGCCAGCCCGTTAACTTTTGACCAAGTCAAACGGGCCGGCTTTGTAAGCTAAATGGGCCAGTGGTGGGCCGTGGCACGTGTCGACATATCATAGGCGCCTATCTGACCCACTGACGAGCTGACACGTGTTTCGTCCGGCCAATAAGAATTTTACACGTGGAAATTTCCCATTGGTCGGGGCTGTTAACGGGTTATCGGATCCAAAGCCCGACCTGATAGCTTAACGGCATTCCGTTACGGTGGATGCCACGTGTCGGTCACCCTTGACGAAAGCACTTCTGTGACGCGTGATTTATCATCATGGACGTGGACACTTCCGTGATGATAATTTTGGTAATGTCATGGAACACTTCTACAACAGCACAGGTATGACTATCTTGATTCTGTCATAAAATCATCATGGATGTACATGCATGAAAAAAAACGCGACCTACTGTGACAAACATGTATCATCACGGAAGTGTATTTTTTTGTAGTGTTAAGTCGTGTTCATCGAAGCGAGGGGGAGTGATCGCTGCGGTCTCGAATCCCTTGAAGATCAAGTCTCCACGGATATCCGCGATGTAGTTCAGGCTTCCAAATCTGACCTGATGGCCAGGGGCGTAGCCATCATCCTGCTCCAGATGGCCAAGCGAGTTGGCCCGTAGTACGAAGCTACCGAACACAAAACTCTGTTCGGGGAGGAAGGTATCTCCCTGGACAGCGTCGCTATCGACGGTTGAAGGGGCCATCGAACCTTTTATCGACGGCACAGTGGAACTCTCAATGAAAGCACCAATGTAGGTGTCAAAACCGGCGGATCTCGGGTAGGGGGTCCCGAACTATGCGTCTAGGATCGATGGTAACAGGAGACGGGGGACACGATATTTACCCAGGTTCGGGCCCTCTCTATGGAGGTAATATCCTACTTCCTGCTTGATTGATCTTGATGAATATGAGTATTACAAGAGTTGATCTACCACGAGATCGTAATGGCTAAACCCTAGAAGTCTAGCCTATATGACTATGGTAGTGTGTCCTTTCCGGACTAACCCCTCCGGTTTATATAGACACCGAGGGGAATCTAGGGTTTACATAGAGTCGGTTACATAAGAAGGAACCTTCATAATCGGTCGCCAAGCTTGCCTTCGACGCCAAGTAGAGTCCAATCCGGACACGGGTACAGTCTTCGGCCTTCATGTCTTCACAACCCATAAGTCCGGCCCATGGATAGCAGGTCGGATGCCCGAGGACCCCTTAGTCCAGGACTCCCTCACTCATCCCCGTCCCCATCGCCTCCTCGAGCCGCCGTCCTCGTCCCCGTCGCCGGCCTCCAGCCATCACGGCCCCCCCAGTGAGCCCCCTTTCCCATGGTGTGCCGCCCCGTCATCGTTTAGGGTTTTTTTGCGGGCATGTATATTTGTATATGTTCATGTATATGTTTTTTTATGTTTATGTATATATGTTCATGTATATGTGTGTATATGTTCATGTGAAGTCTTCAATGTTTTTCATATGTACGAAAATGTAGAGTGAAAACGAAAACAAACATATAAGAGAAAACAAAGGAAAAAATGCAGAAGGAAAAGAAAACCGCCCGGCCCAGCCACCACCGCATTTTCATAAAGTTTTTCCACCAAGTCCACGTCACACCGAGCACCCGCGGCGAAGCAAGTCTTTTTTTTGAAGGTAGTTTTTTTTGTTAAATGGAAATGTTGGCATCGGCTCTATCTATCAACAAGGCCAAGGGAGCACCCCGCCCCCCTATCATCACGTTGGCATCGGCTCCCCGAGAGCTTTCCAACGGATCCGGAATGTATGTCATTGTTGATAAACCCTAGAAAAAAGCGTTGTCGATCTCCTACCCCCTCCTGCACCTACCCGACAATCTCTCGAGGCCACCCAAACCACTAGAAGAAAACTCCGGTAACTTCGACATGAGGGGGGACGTCGATCAACCCCCTCTCGCCCGAACAAGTCTATGTATCATTTGTTAATTAAATCCCTTAGGTTAAGAGAATCCCTTGTTTGACATTCATGAGAGAGGCGGTCCGGACGTCGGATATTCATGAGAGAGGCGGTCCGGACGTCGTACATTCATGTTTGTATATTAATTGCCATGTTGTAATATTTTCAGAAACTATGGCTCAAAGAGACTTGGAACAAGAACAGTTGTTGGGGGAGATAATCCTCGGCGGACGTGATGTCTTGTCGTTTCTCAACGACACTGATTGTCTGGAAGGAGAGGATGACGGCTCCGGTGATCGAACAATGGAGGAGGAAGGACATGATCATGATGGCTCCGGTGACCGAATGCCAGAGGAAGAAGGAGACCATGATGACGGCTCCGGTGACCGAATGGAGGAGGGAGCTATTGCAAAGTCCGGCGAGGTATATATATTAATTAAGCCTGTGCTGACTAGCTAATTGATGCATTAATTGTTTTGGTATGTACATATATTAACTCTTCTTTCTTCTTTTATAGCCCTCCGAATCGAGCCAAACTTCGGTAATGAGCCGAGGCCCGAAGAAGAGGTTGCGCAAGGATGAAAGGTTCACGATCACAACACTCGCGGGCGATGGCCATCCGATTGAACCCAAGCGGACCAAGGACGCATTTTCTGCTCAGTGCGGAGTTATTGTTAGGGACAACATCCCGATTAGCATCAAGCAATGGAATAAGCCTAAGGACGACGCCCTGAAGGTGATTATGTCACCGATAGACAGAAAGATGATCTTTGGACTGTGCTGAAGGCAAATTTCACCCTACCGCCAGAGGAGGATCCGAATAAGCCAGTTATAGAGCCACTGATCAAGGCGTGTGCTCTTAAGAAGATGTCAGATCTATTCAGGAGGTGGAAGAAGGAGTTGAAATCAAAGTTTGTCGACAAAGGGAAGACTCCAGAATTCACCGGCCGATTTGAGAAGATAAGAGATCACTAGCCCGCATTTGTGGCCTACAAGACATCGGACAAGAGTAAGAAAATGTCAGAGACAAACAAGAACAACGCTGCAAAGAAGCAGTATCACCATCACACGGGGTCAGGTGGCTACCTCAAAGCCCGGCCGTTGTGGGACAAAGCTGAGAATGACCTGATTGCTAAAGGGGTCAAACCACAGACATTGAACTGGCCAGACCGTTCAAGGACTTGGTTCTTCGGGGTTGGGGGAACTTTGGACCCTGAAATAGGGAAGTGCCGTTGGACGGACGAGCAACTTGCAATACCCGTCACGAAGCTTTAGAAGTATATCACCGCAGCGCAGGAAGGGACGTTCATTCCCGACAGAGAGAAGGACGAGCTGACTGAGGCCCTAGGGAATGCTGAGCACCCTGGACGAACACGAGGCACACCAGGCTCTGTTCCGTGGAAGTTTGGGTTTCCCGACGCAGGCGGTTACAAAAGCTGGGAGAGAAAGAGGAAAGAGGAGCTGAGCGACATGCAGAAGCTCAATGCAAGACTACAAAAGCTAGAGGAAGCTGAGAGCCAGCGAGCTGCCGACCAACCATCTCAGCGACACGAAGCTACCCCGCCATCTCAGCGGAGAAGCAGCGTGGCTTCCACGGAGCCCGTTCAGCCTGACTTCACGTCTCCTAGCTACCCCGTGGATACTATCACGGAGGATCAACATTGCGAGCTTATGACGAAATGCCGGAACCTCACTTTCAAGGCGGCTGTCGGCTCTGTTGCACCTCCTCAACCCAACGGAAGTTTTCACTGCCGTCCGATTCCACATGGCTATGCTGTTGTGATGGTGGATGAAGTAATGGAGGGATTTGAGGAGCTCGAGCTTGACCACTCTACAGGTGAAGGGGAGAATCGGCTGGTTCATGCTCTGAGGAGTACATGTCTATGGCAGAAGGAGTACATCAAGCTTCCAAACTGGACGCCTCTGCCTCCTCCTCCTCCTCCTCCGGCGAGTCAGGGCACTCCGCCTCCTCCTCATCCTCCTCTTCCGGCGAGTGATCAGGGCACTTCGCCTCCTTCTTCGGCTCCTCCGACGCGCAAGGGCACTCAGCCTCCTCCTTCGCCTACTCCGGCGCGTCGGAGCAGTCCGCCTCCTCCTTAGCCTCGTCGGCAATGGCGGAAGACAAACGTCGCCGCTCCGGTGAAGGAAATATGCCCTAGAGGCAATAATAAAGTATTATTTATTTCCTTATATCATGATAAATGTTTATTATTCATGCTAGAATTGTATTAACCGGAAACATAATACATGTGTGAATACATAGACAAACAGTGTGTCACTAGTATGCCTCTACTTGACTAGCTCGTTAATCAAAGATGGTTATGTTTCCTAGCCATAGACATGAGTTGTCATTTGATTAATGGGATCACCTCATTAGAGAATGACGTGATTGACTTGACCCATTCCGTTAGCTTAGCACCCGATCGTTTAGTATGTTGCTATTGCTTTCTTCATGACTTATACATGTTCCTATGACTATGAGATTATGCAACTCCCGTTTACCGGAGGAACACTTTGTGTGCTACCAAACGTCAAAACGTAAATGAGTGATTATAAAGGTGCTCTACAGGTGTCTCCAAAGGTACTTGTTGGGTTGGCATATTTCGAGATTAGGATTTGTCACTCCGATTGTCGGAGAGGTATCTCTGGGCCCACTCGGTCATCACTATAAGCCTTGCAAGCATTGTGACTAAGGAGTTAGTTGCGGGATGATGTATTACGGAACGAGTAAAGAGACTTGCCGGTAACGAGATTGAACTAGGTATCGAGATACCGACGATCGAATCTCGGGCAAGTAACATACCGATGACAAAGGGAACAACGTATGTTGTTATGCGGTTTGACCGATAAAGATCTTCGTAGAATATGTGGGAACCAATATGAACATCCAGGTTCCGCTATTGGTTATTGACCGGAGAGGTGTCTCGGTCATGTCTACATAGTTCTCGAACCCGTAGGGTCCGCACGCTTAACGTTACGATGACAGTTATATTATGAGTTTATATGTTTTGATGTACCGAAGGTTGTTAGGAGTCCCGGATGTGATCACGGACATGACGAGGAGTCTCGAAATGGTCGAGACATAAAGATTGATATATTGGACGACTATATTCGGACACCAGAAGTGTTCCGGAGAAGTTTCGGATAAAACCGGAGTGCCGGAGGGGTTACCGGAACCCCCCGGGGAAGTATTGGGCCTTAGTGGGCCTTGAGGGGAGAGAGAGGGCAGCAGCCAGGAGGTGGCGCGCCCCCTCCCAAGAGGAGTCCTAATTGGATTAGGAGAGGGGGGCGCGGCCCCTCTTTCCCTCTCCTTCCCCCTCTCTTTCCTTCCCCCCTCTCTTCCTAGTTGGAATAGGAAAGGGGAGTCCTACTCCTACTAGGAGGAGGACTCCCCCCCTCTCCTTGGCGCGCCCAAGGCAGACGGCCTCCCCCTTGCTCCTTTATATACGGGGGCAGGGGGGCACCTCTACACACAAGTTGCTATACGATATTTTAGCCGTGTGCGGTGCCCCCCTCCACCATATTACACCTCGATAATATCCTTGCGGAGCTTGGGCGAAGCCCTGCGTCGGTAGAACATCATCATCGTCACTACGCCGTCGTGCAGACAAAACTCTCCCTCAACACTCGGCTGGATCGGAGTTCGAGGGACGTCATCGAGCTGAACGTGTGCTGAACTCGGAGGTGCCGTGCGTTCGGTACTTGATCGGTCGGATCGTGAAGACGTACGACTACATCAACCGCGTTGTGATAACGCTTCCGCTGTCGGTCTACGAGGGTACGTGGACAACACCCTCCCCTCTCGTTGCTATGCATCACCATGATCTTGCGTGTGCGTAGGAATTTTTTTGAAATTACTACGTTCCCCACATCCGGCTCCTTCGGCGCATCAGATTTCTCTGCCTCGTTAGTAACGACGGAAGAGAGACGCTGCTACCTCTTGAGCACTGCGTTGGTTTTCCCTTGAAGAGGAAAGGGTGATGTAGTAAAGTAGCGTAAGTATTTCCCCCAGTTTTTGAGAACCAAGGTATTAATCTAGTAGGAGGCCACGCTCAAGTCCCTCGTACCTACAGAAACAAATAAAAACCTCGCCACCAACGCAATAAAGGGGTTGTCAATCCCTTCACGGTCACTTATGAAAGTGAGGATCTGATAGATGTGATAAGATAATATTTTTGGTATTTTTATAATAAAGATGCAAAGTAAAATAAAAGGCAATAAAAATAGCTAAGTGTTGGAAGATTAATATGATGGAAAATAGACCCGGGGCCATAGGTTTCACTAGTGGCTTCTCTCAAGAGCATAAGTATTACGGTGGGTGAACAAATTACTGTTGAGCAATTGATAGAATTGAGCATAGTTATGAGAATATCTAGGTATGATCATGTATATAGGCATCACATCCGGGACAAGTAGACCGACTCCTGCCTGCATCTACTACTATTACTCCACACATCGACCGCTATCCAGCATGCATCTAGAGTATTAAGTTCAAAGGAACAGTGTAATGCTTTAAGTAAGATGACATGATGTCGAGGGATAAACTCATGCAATATGAAATAAACCCCATCTTGTTATCCTTGATGGCAACAATACAATACGTGCCTTGCTGCCCCTGCTGTCACTGGGAAAGGACACCGCAAGATTGAACCCAAAGCTAAGCACTTCTCCCATTGCAAGAAAGATCAATCTAGTAGGCCAAACCAAACTGATAATTCGAAGAGACTTGCAAAGATAACCAATCATACATAAAAGAATTCAGAGAAGATTCAAATATTGTTCATAGATAAACTTGATCATAAACCCACAATTCATCGGTCTCAACAAACACACCGCAAAAGAAGATTACATCGAATAGATCTCCACGAGAATCGTGGAGAACTATGTATTGAGATCCAAAGAGAGAGAAGAAGCCATCTAGCTAATAACTATGGACCCGAAGGTCTGAGGTAAACTACTCACACATCATCGGAGAGGCTATGGTGTTGATGTAGAAGCCCTCCATGATCAATGCCCCCTCCGGCAGGACGCCGGAAAAGGCCCCAAGATGGGACCTCACGGGTACAGAAGGTTGCGGTGGTGGAATTAGGTTTTCGTGGATGCTTCTGTTGGTTTGGGGGTACGTAGGTATATATAGGAGGAAGAAGTACGTCGGTGGAGCAACATGGGCCCCACGAGGGTGGAGGGCGCGCCCAGGGGGGTAGGCGTGCCCCCCTGCCTCGTGCTCTCTTGGTTGATTTCTTGACGTAGACTCCAAGTCCTCTGGATCATGTTTGTTCCGAAAATCACGTTCCCGAAGGTTTCATTCCGTTTGGACTCCGTTTGATATTCTTTTTCTGCGAAACTCTGAAATAGGCAAAAAACAGCAATTTGGGCTAGGCCTCCGGTTAATAGGTTAGTCCCAAAAATAATATAAAAGTGTATAACAAAGCCCATTAATCATCCAAAACAGAATATAATATAGCATGAAGCAATCAAAAATGATAGATACGTTGGAGACGTATCAGACGCTGCCGCTCCGGCGGCTAGCAGTACAAGCAGAGGCGGGAGCCAATTCAGATACGGTCCATCTCTCAAGCCTTTGGAAAAGTTACAATATGAGAGGACCGAGCAAGAAAACAAGGACATATGTCGTGCCCAACTGAGGGACCATTTTGCAAAGAAAACTCCACCTCCGAAGGAGAAGATAGATCCGGTGAAAGTGAAGCGCACTATCAATGCCCTGAAGCGACCACCACCGCCTCCGCCGGATGCCAACTATGACCGCATAATTACTAAGAGACATGCTAAAGCGCAGCAGTCGAGAAGTACTTCCAGTGCTGCAAGATCGAAAACACGAAGAAGTGGGAAAACAATTTGCCAGCTCGGCGAACAGGAGAAGCAATCGTGCCCCCCGCTCAAGGTGTCTAGCGATATCGCTAATCATCGGATGCTACTGCCCGGTACCACTCTTGATGATTACCTGCCCGATGAAGTACAGTTTGAAACGGCTGAGGTAGTAGACGTCTTTAGATACGAGCACGGGAAGCCTCTCGTCAAACCTGATCATCCTCATCTAACAACGATGATGCAAAAATTGCATGACTGGTACATCGAAACCTACAGGAAGTCTGGGAAAGATAGTTTGTTAATCGGAATTAAAAAAGAGCATGACTTCCCTGGAGTCGACTTGCTGCCTGTTGAATTAGTGGAGTTATTTCAATTATACAATCAAAAGGCCCTCGACAAACAACTCATGACTTGCTACTGTCTGTAAGTATTACTTCTATAATTAAGTCTCTAGCTCAGCTCGTTCATTGCATGTATATATAATTATCCTCACTATATTATGCAGATTGAAGATGGTCGAATGCAAAAAAATAGGAATCTTCGACATTGGGTTCATTAGCCCAAATATCGTAAATGAATGGTCGGTACGAAAGGCGGATGAAGATACCGAGAACAACTTACTACAAACGTTCCTTACACATCAAAACAAAAGGGAAATACTCTTTCCTTACAACTTCAAGTGAGTATTACTATCTTCTGCATATTCGGTTCCGCTTACTCGTGGTTAAGTAATGTAGGTGAGTTATGCATGCGCAACCTCCACTATATTCTGCTATCCATTAACCTTGATGGGGCATTAGTAATTGTCTTAGACTTGCTCCGTAAAGATCCTAAGTATTATGCGGACATGACTGCAATGCTCCAGAAGTAAGTTCAATCAATACCGGGACCATATCGGCAACTTTCGTTCATTTCTTGATATCAAGTAATCATTTTCTTTGCCTGCCAGGTTTTGGAAAATGTTCACCGCTAAGGTTCCGGGTCTAAAGAAGGAGCTGCGATTTACACACCCCAAAGTAAGTAGTACTAGCTAGTTTCGCGCATCTCTCATTGATTCTAGTTTCATCAATACCATTATCATGCTTGCTTATCAGTTTGATTGAACTCTATTCTCGTAAAGTGCTTGTTGCAGGCACCCAACACTCATTTATGTGGATACTACGTAAGTTCATTCACTACTATACCTCTGAACGGGCCTCCTCTGAGAAACAATTTGAAGTACGTAAACAATATTCACAATTTTATTTCATATATTACCATCGATTGTGTTGAGTTTCATTCATATATATGTATTGACCCCTTCTTTAAATTAGATCTGGCAGATGCGGGATGAACTCCTACCACATGATCGCATACGAGCAATTCAAGAGGAATTGGCGGGATTCTTTCTTGACCACGTCATACCTGAACAAGGAGAATACCATGTGAAATTGAAATTGTTGTAAGGGATGTTATATATTGTACATATGTAGCAGCGTCGGATAGATATACGGAAACTTGTTGTTCGACCAAGCACGAAGAAAGAGATGTAACTTCTCTCTATATATGTTCATGACGATCTTGTGTAATTAATGGCTTCCTTTATTTGCTTACTAGCTAGCGTCGAGTTCTCTCTATATGTGTAGTAGTTAGAGTCGACCAAGCACGGAAAAAGAGAGGTCACTTCTCTCTTTAGCTCGCTAACACAATATGAAACCCCTAAATTAACCCTCCAAAACCCCTAAATCCCCCCTTCCAAAAAAACCCCCAGCGACTGCGAGCTGCTGACGCGTGGCCACCTTTTGGTCCCGGTTGGTGTTACCAACCGGGACTAAAGGTCCTCCCTCCCCGCCCCAGGCAGCGCCATGTGGAGGGCCTTTGGTCCTGGTTCGTAAGCAAACCGGGACTAAAGGTTTTGGGTATTAGGCCTGACCCTTTAGTCCCGGTTCCAAAACCAGGACAAATGGCCCTCTGGAACAGGGACAAATGGCCCTTTTTCTACTAGTGACTTCTCATAGGAGATACTTTCAGATAGACATAATCTCCTACTCCAAAAATTAATTCTCTTCTTCGATTATCTGCATAGCTCTTCTAACGAGTTTGTGCCACTCTCAAGTTCTCTCTAATCAACCTGACTTGTTCCTCGGCATTCCTGAGCACATCTGGTCCAAAGACTTAACTTTCACCCGTTTGATTCCAGAACAACGGTGTTCTACACTTACGCCCATACAATGCTTCAAACGGTGCCATCTTTAGACTATTATGGTGACTGTTGTTGTAAGAGAACTCCGCATACGGTAAACTTTTATCCCAACTAGTACCATACTGCAATGCACAAGCTCTCAACATATCTTCAAGAATCTGATTGAGCCTTTCTGTCTGTCCATCAGTCTGAGGATGATATGATGTACTGAAATTCAACTTCGTTCCCAAAGATTTATGCACTTTCTGCCAAAAGATAGACGTGAACTGCGTACCTCTATCAGACACAATCTTCTTAGGAACTCCATGCTGACATACTATTCTTTCCATGTATAGCTCTGCCAATCTTGCCCCGCTATAAGTAGTCTTGACAGGCAAAAAGTGAGCGACTTTAGTGAGACGATCCACTATTACCCATATAGAATCATAACCTTGCTGAGTATGTGGTAATCCCACTATAAAGTCCATTCCGACTTCTTCCCATTTCCACTCAGGAATCTTCATTGGTTGCAACAAACTAGCGGGTCTCTGATGCTCAGTCTTTACCCTCTGACAAGTGTCACATATAGCTACATACTCAGCCACATCTCTTTTCAATCCATACCACCAGTACTTCTCCTTAAGATGTAGATACATCTTAGTACTTCCAGGATGAATAGAATAGGCTGACTCATGTTCTTCACGCAAAATTGTATCATGAATGGCTTTCACCTTAGGTACACATATCCTTTTTCCAAACCATAAGGTTCCATTCTCATCTATTCTGAAGCCAGGTGCTATACCAATCACCACATTCTCAGCTATCTCCTTTAGCTTTCATCTTCTAGCTGACCCTTACGTATTTCTTGCTCCAACGTAGGAATCACTTTTATCTCCATAGCACTAGCAACAATACCAAGGTTCAGATGTTGCAACTCCGCATACAACTCTTCTGCCTCTGGTCTCAACTTACGATTGTTGTCATATTTCTTCCTACTAAGAGCATCAGCTACAACATTCGCCTTACCTGGATGATAATGTACCTCCGGTTCATAATCCTTGATTAACTCTAGCCAGCGACGTTGTCTTAAATTCAGATCTGTCTGAGTGAATATATACTTCAAGCTCTTATGATCGGTGTAGATATCACTCTTGTGACCAATCAGATAGTGTCTCTAGATCCTCAATGCATGTACCACAGCTGCTAACTCCAGATCATGAGTACGATAATTTAACTCATGCTTCCTCAACTGTCTCGATGCATGCGTCGGTGGTGGTGACCTCATGTTCGCTCGCACCGTGTTCGATGAAACGCCAACGAGGGTCAAAAGCTTCGAACCGCATCGGCATCGCTCGGAGTAGCAGCGGGTACACGCTGGAGTGCTGGATGTGATGCTTGGCCATCTCCAACTCACGAGCGTGTAAGAGAGTAATCATGAGACATTAATGATTTAATTTGGTTTTGCAATGTTTTTATTTTAAAAATAGTTGGTTTATCTTTGTAAATAGTTATTTACATGAGAATTATTGAACAATATAGTTTTTAAAGAGCAATTTGCATTCAATCAGTCTTCATTCTTAACGAAGCTACGAGTTCACATTTGCTCTAACCAAACGGTCTTCAATTTTTGCCACCACAGGAGCCTTGTATTAGCTCTTGCGGTGCGAATGGGAGCTCGGATGTCCGTGCGACGAAGCTGATCTATGACAGTGGCCTTGGTAATCCTGTGCCCTGGTTGGTAAGTTGGGAGACAGCAGGGATGCAAACCAGCGCCAACGATGGGCGAAGATTGCACGACGGATGAGCGGCGCTAGAGATGGAAAATCTGCCAAAGCAGTTTAGGTGAAAGGATAAAGATGTAGTTTTCATTTTTTCTAATAATGAAAGTCGGACTCACTATAAAGATCGACGTGGGCTTAACTTTATGGAACTGGGCCTTATGACACGTAGGGCCCATCTGAAGCTTCTAGAGTTGTTAATCCTGTGGTTGAGAATGTGTGTGACAAAGCCTGTGTTTGAGTATTTACTATCTATGGAAGTATAAACAATTTACAATCTCACTGGATCCATAAGCCAATATCCTTGAATGTTATTTTTTCTGTTTGTGTGTATATGTTGCAAGTTTTCTTGTTTTATTTTAGGTTTGGTACTCTAGGTCTAGAATTTTTTTTGTTCTTTTTTTAAAATTTCAAAATCGAGGGGTAACACTAGATGTCTCAGTTTTTATTAAAAGAAATATTTGGTCCAAAGTTGAATGAGCGTGTCATGCAGGGTTAAATCACAAGATAAACTGATGAAACACATGATGCATTAGTGGATATATATATATATATATATATATATATATATATATATATATATATATATATATATATATCTCACGGGTGATTTGAAGACAAATTGAAAAACATGATGTGTTATTTAAATAAATAAATATCATGATACAAATATAAGTAACCATGCAATAAACTATGGACATGTCCAATACTTCCACGCACGGGCATTTTTGCTACTATTAATAAATCAGATTCTATAACTCCCGAACGTAGCGTGTTTATGGTGCTCGTCCCAAACGTGCCAGCAGTCGTTCGATGGTGGTACGAATCTTGAAGCAACAATGGTCTGCCACGTCAGCGCAGGATTCCGTTCGGAAAATCATCGAGTCATCACGAACACTTTGAATTTTCCCAAACGTATCTTTATCAAATTGTGCTTCTCCACACCACCGCCCACTCTGAACCACACATGCCACTCCAGTGCATCCCCCTCTCCTCGACACGTGTCTCGTGGGGAAGTGCACCGGCGACGAGGCGGGCTGCGGCGAAGAGGATGCGAGCGGCGCCGGCCGGCAAGAGGAGGCGGCCGGCGGAAACAAGGAGTGGAGGCCTCAAATAGCAAAGCCTCGGTCATTTTAGGAAGCGGAGCAGCGGCCGATTTGGGAGGCCGAGCGGCGGACGATTTGGGAGCGGAGGTCACCGGCGGCGTCCCCATGGGTGTACGAGGATCTGGCCTTGGTCGTCTGCTTCCATACAAGACGCCGCAGGCGTGGAGCTTCGGCCAGAGCAGCGTTGCTCGGGGAGGAGCTAGCCATGGACGGGAGCTGCGTTCAGAACCTCGCGGCGGTTGTAGAAGGGGGCGCATGGGTCAGCGACAGCGGGGCCACCAACCACCGGAGCTCTTCATGGCTAGGTGTGTGTCCTGCATCTGCATGGCCAGGTGCTCCGCCCGCCGTGTTGCTCGTCCCGCCCAACGGCTCTGGATCTGTACTCGAATCAGGCCAAGAGCTCTGAACTCCAAGGCTCCAATGTAACACCCCGGATGTAACTTTCCATATTTGCAACTCTAACTCTTGCCATTTTCGGCTATGTGCTATGATTATTCCCGTCTTGGTCTGGTTTTGTTTTTCGTTTTGCATTTTGTTCATGTCATGCATTTCATATCATGTCATCATGTGCATTGCATTTGCATACGTGTTCGTCTCTTGCATCCGAGCATTTTCCCCGTTGTCCGTTTTGCAATCCGGCGCTCCCATCTCCTCCGGCGCACCCCTCTTGTTTTCTTTCGTGAGCGGGTGTCAAACGTTCTCGGAATGGACCGAGGCTTGTCAAGTGGCCTTGGTATACCACCGGTAGACCACCGGTCAAGTTTCGTTCCATTTGGAGGTCGTTTGGTACTCCAACGGGTTAACCGGGTAACCGCAGATGCCTTCTGTGTGTTGCAGCAAAACCCCCTCTCAAAACAGCCCAAAACCCACCAAACTCTCTTCCATGCTGTAGGTTGTTCGATCATGATCGTGTGGGCGAAAACCGCACCTCATTTGGACTCTCCTAGCTCCCTCTACCTATAAAACTCCTCCCCCCTCCGAATTTTTCCACAGATCAAACCCTAACCTTTGTCCCTCCGCGCGCCGGACACGTCCGACCGCCGCCGGACGAAGTCGCCGCCGTCGCCCGGCCAACCGCGTCACGCCACCTGTCCCCGTCGGCTCTCCCACCGCCGCGGCTCGCGCGCTGGCCGTCACCACCGCCGCCTCCCTCCGCCGCCGCGCTGCCCCGCGCCGCCACCGTGCGCCGCCGCCCCGCCACCGACCACCGCTCCGGCGCCCCTCCGGCCTCCTCCTCCGGCGCCCGACCTCCGGCCGCCTCCCTCCGGCCTCTCCTCCTCCGCTCCGGCCGAAGCCCCGGCGAGCCCGAGCCGGCGAGCTCGAGGCCGCCCGATCCAGATCTGCCACGGGTTGAACTTTTTCCTCACCCCCGAAAATCTCCAAGTCCCAGCATTTTTACAGCATGTGCCTTTGTTCATAGCATCATAACTCTCTGCATATAGCTCCGTTTCGCGCGTGTAATATATAGAATTGTTCGTCTCGTGATTCTCTACATTTTGTTCAATTGAACCATGTTCATTAGAGGCCATCTTGATGCCCAAATATCTGTTGCAAGAGTGCTAGTTGCTGTTATCTTCTGGTTCTTAGCAGAACTTGGAGATTTGTTATTTTTGTTGCATTTATTCTGTGCATCTTATGGGCATGAGCTCTACATGTATTTTGTTTTATGCCATGCCATCTTTCCAGTGGTGTATGCCATGTATTTTTGTGATCTCTGTGGTGACTAGCACAAGCATGCAAACTAGGCCCCGTAACGTTTCTGATTTCAGGGACTTAGTAATTTCTCCAAGTCTTTGTCTGCTGTTATTTTGTTGCCATGTAAACTTGATGCTACAGAGAGATCCATGCATATTTTGGAGATGTTCATTAAGGATATTTTGTAGATATAGTTGTAATTGATCCATTTCTGCCCTTGTTTACAATTATGGAGTGGCATAGCATGACTCAATCTTGCTCTACTTTTGCTATAAAATATTTCTGGCAGATTCTTAACATGATATTCAATTTTTCCAAGCTTGTTATAGTTGATCCATACATGCTATGCTTATGTTATTGACATGGTAAAAAAAGCTTCATAAACATGCCATCTTACTGTAGGTATGCTTGTTTTGTCATGCATTGCCTTGTGGTGAGTGCATCAATCTCACCAAGATGCCTTCATATTATTATTTCTGCCATGCTCTGTTTTTTGCTAAGTCTGAAACCTGTTAACAAAACTTGCTATGTTTACATGGTTGCCATCATATCGTCTGGTCCTTTTTGGCTTATGGTCAGTAAGAGACTTTTGTCATATGCATTTAGTAGAATACTGTCATGCCTTGTTTTGCCATTTTAAGTTCCTGTAGCATGTTGATTTCGTACTCTGAACATTGCTACCTGATACTGTTTCTGCCATGTCAAGTAATTTCACCAAGTCTGTGAACCTGTTATCTTTTGCACTTTTGCCATGCTTGTTTGAGCTTGTTATGTTGTGATCTGGCCGTAGCTCAGTGTTCATCTTTTGTCAAGCATCTCATGTATATTACTGTCATAAGCTTTCTTGCTACGTTGGAGTGATGTAGCATTGTTACTTGTTGCATTTTAAGTGCTATCATGCTGTTAATCGCAGATTCGCGTCATTCTTGTTTTGCTTGCCATTTGCAAACCGTGGATCCGTTTCCGGTGATCTTTATATCGATTTCGACCGAAATCATCTCATCTTTCCAGTGGCATGCTTGGTTTGCCAAGTTACTGCCTTGTTCATCATTTTCCTTCCGGAGCACGCATATGCATCGCATATCATGTCTTGCATATCATTCATGTATTGCATCATGTTGCTTGTGCATTTCTCGTGATTGATTGTGGTTTCATTGCTTGTGTTCTTGTCTTGGGTAGAGCCGGGAGACGAGTTCGTGAACGAGGAACCTGTTGAGTACGCTTACGAGGATCAAGCTTTCGACAACTCTGAGAACCTTGCAGGCAAGATGACCACCCCTCGAAATCACTTCTATCTTTGCTTTGCTAGTTGTTCGTTCTATTGCCATGCTGCGCTACCTACCACTTGCTATATCATGCCACCCATATTGCCATGTCAGCCTCTAACCATCCTTTCCTAGCAAACCGTTGTTTGGCTATGTTACCACTTTTGCTCAGCCCTTCTTATAGCGTTGCTAGTTGCAGGTGAAGTTGAAGTTGGTTTCATGTTGGAACATGGATATGTTGGGATATCACAATATCTCTTATTTAATTAATGCATCTATATATTTGGTAAAGGGTGGAAGGCTCGGCCTTATGCCTGGTGTTTTGTTCCACTCTTGCCGCCCTAGTTTCTGTCATACCGGGATTATGTTCCTTGAGTTTGCATTCCTTACGCGGTCGGGTGATTTATGGGACCCCCTTTGACAGTTCGCCTTGAATAAAACTCCTCCAGCAAGGCCCAACTTTGGTTTTATCATTTGCCACCTAAGCCTTTTTCCCCCGGGTTTTCGCGAGCCCGAGGGTCATCTTTATTTTAAACCCCCGGACCAGTGCTCCTTCGAGTGCTGGCCCAAACCGAGCGATGTCCGGCGCCCCCTGGGCAACCAGGGTCTATGCCAACCCGACGTCTGGCTCATCCGTTGTGCCCTGAGAACGAGATATGTGCAGCTCCTATCGGGATTTGTCGGCACATCGGGCGGCTTTGCTGGTCTTGTTTTACCATTTTCGGAATGTCTTGTAAACCGGGATTCCGAGACTGATCGGGTCTTTCCGGGAGAAGGTTTATCCTTCGTTGACCGTGAGAGCTTATGATGGGCTAAGTTAGGACACCCCTGCAGGGTATTATCTTTCGAAAGCCGTGCCCGCGGTTATGAGGCAGATGGGAATTTGTTAATGTCCGGTTGTAGAGAACTTGTCACTTGACCCAATTAAAATACATCAACTATGTGTGTAGCCGTGATGGTCTCTTCTCGGCGGAGTCCGGGAAGTGAACACGGTTTGAGTTATGAATGACGTAAGTAGGAGTTCAGGATCACTTCTTAGTCATTACTAGATGACGACCGTTCCGTTGCTTCTCTTCTCGCTCTCTTATGCGTATGTTAGCCACCAGATATGCTTATTGCCGCTGCAGCTCCACCTCATTACAACGTCCTTTCCTATAAGCTTAAATAGTCTTGATCTCGCGGGTGTGAGATTGCTGAGTCCTCGTGACTCACAGATTCTACCAAAACAGTTGCAGGTGCCGACGATGCCAGTGCAGATGATGTGATCGATCTCAAGTGGGAGTTCGATGAGAAACGTGGTCGTTACTATGTGTCTTTTCCTGATGATCAGTAGTGGAGCCCAGTTGGGACGATCGGGGATCTAGCATTTGGGGTTATCTTATTTTCATTTGGATCTTGACCGTAGTCGGTCTATGTGTGTATTTTGGATGATGTATGAATTATATTTATGTATTGTGTGAAGTGGCGATTGTAAGCCAACTCTTTATCCCATTCTTGTTCATAACATGGGATTGTGTGAAGATGACCCTTCTTGCGACAAACCCACAATGCGGTTATACCTCTAAGTCGTGCCTCGACACGTGGGAGATATAGCCGCATCGTGGGCGGTACATCCAAGCAGACGCCCAGGTGCCTAGGTGAACTTCAAGCAGTCGACCAGGCTGCTGGCTTGGAACTCCAAGCTAGGAGAAGAGCTTGTTGATCCCATTTTCTCTCGGAGTTCAAGGTGATATTCTGGCTAATCCCCTGTGTCGCACCTGCTACTCCCGGCCATGCACGGCTAGTGCTGCTCTGTGAGCATAATTTTCACTTGTTTGCTTACTTTGGAGAGGTCAAATGGTTAACCAAGTAGATGTAGTATGTGCACATTGTAAGATAACATATATACGTGCAATCCAAATTTCACGTGTTTCCATGGCATTTTAATTTCACACACCATGGCAAATTATTCATAAACAGCATGGCATTCCATCATAGAATTAGAATAATCTTTGCCATGCTCAAAGTTTGTATCATGTACAAGTTGCCATGCTGATTTCTAGACACATAAAAATAGTCAAACATTTTAGGTAAAATTTTGCCATGCTATTTTACAGAACACACAAACATTTGCAGCCTCCATACATAACTAAATATTGTACAGTTCAATTCTCATTTGGAGCTATCACAACATCTTTTTGTCACCAGTAGTGTGTCTCAAGCAGGTGGTTAGGGGGTGTTCAACCTCTGGTGAACGAATCATGCCTTTTTTGCATGGTTAGTTTTGTGTCTCAAGGATGGCAAATTTTAAGGTGTCATTTTTGTGGAAGATCGTGCTGTGTGTGTGGTGTTGGTAGGTCTATGTTTCACGTCGATGGTCGTCTTTAGGGTGGTGCAGGTGTTATGTTGCTGCACGAGTAGCTCGATGTGAGTCTAATTTCCCCCTAGAATGTTGCCATGTCTCCCATTTTGTTCGGCACGGCAAAATTGCCATGTTTTTAGTTTAAAAACATCTCGTATAGTTTTTTTTTTCATATCTCAACATTTTTACACTTTGCCTTCTAAACCATTGCATTTTGCCGTGGTATTCTTTCAATTGTCAAAAACAACACAAAATGGCAACTATTTCCATGGAAATTTTTACTATTTATTTGACCTTTATTAACATGGCGAATTTACCTAAACCCCCATGGCAATATTTAACTTTTATTGCCATGGCAGGTTTTACTATTTATTTGTCATGGCAATTTTACCTAAATCCCCATGGCAATGTTTAACTTTTATTCTCATGCAAAGTTTTATTATTTATTTCACCTTCATTAACATGGCAAATTTACCTAAATCCCCATGGCAATATTTAACTTTTATTGCTATGGCATGTTTTACTATTTATTTTACCTTCATTAACATGACAAATTAATCTAAATCCCCATGGCAAATTTTATTATTTATTTTCCATGGCTAATATACCTTCATTAACATGGCAAATTTACCTAAATCCCCATGGCAATATTTAACTTTTATTGCCATGGCAAGTTTTACCCCTATTAATATGACTATTTTACCTGAATCCCCATGGCAATATTTAACTTCGGTTGCCATGGCAATTTTTACCCCTATTAATATGACTATTTTACCGGAATCCCCATGGCAATATTTAACTTCTGTTGCCATGGCAAGTTCTACTATTTATTTGCCATGGCTAATGTACCTTCATTAACATGGCAAAATTTACCTAAATCTCCATGGCAATATTTAAATTTTATTGCCATGGCAAGCTTTACTTTTTTATTTGCCGATGTCAGATTGACCATTATTAACATGCCAATTTTACCTAAATCTCCATGGCAATATTTAACGTTTATCGCCATGCCAAGTTTTACAATTTATTTGCCATGGATAATTTACCTTTATTAAGATGGCGAATTTACCTAAATTCCCACGGTAATTTTTAACTTGTATTGCCATGGCAAGATTTACAATTTATTTGACCTTCATTAACATGGCAGATTTTACCTTTTTATTGCCATGTGAAATATATGCACATTTTAATATGATTTTGGTTATGATGTATTTTCTTTGTTTTTTCAACTTTTTTGTGTTTTTCACACACGACATTTTTCTCATACATTACATGTAATTTTATGAAAAAATACCATTACATTTTGTGCTATGAATTTGCCATTTGCAAATTATTTTGTGTTGTATGACGGAAATTGCCATGACTTCTTTTTTCTTTTTTGGGTTGTTGTTAAAATATATTCACCCATGTCAATTTTCCGCGTTTGAAAATTGATGGCAGTTTTACTTAACAAAGCAAAAAAAAATGTTCTTTTTTACCACAGCAAAAAGAAAAGAAATATCCGGGTGTTTTCTTTTTTTCATTACTAGTCTTTTTATTCATCTTTTTGGGCTCTTAGGGGCTGGGGAGGTGTTCAGGCTAGGGCTTTTATCATTCCGAACGAGTGGGTTCGATCGTTGCCCCTCCCATACCGAACGAAACATTCGATCTCGGGTGCTCCCATACCGATCGTCAGCGCCATATCGGGTCCTAAATTTAAATATATTTTTTGCCATCGCAATCCCCAATTGGCATGACAAAATTTAGCTAAATATAATGGCAAATTTTCACTTTTATTGCCATGACATTTCTTACTCTTTTTATTTGCCATGGCAATTTTACAAATTTTCATGCCTAAATTACCTATGTCTACATGGAAAATATTTAACTATTATTGCCATGGCAACTTTTACTCTTTTTTGCCATGGAACTTTCACATTTATTTGCGATGGCAAAATTACCAATACTGCCTTGGAAAGTTTACTTAAAACGCCTTGGCAATTTTTACTCTTTATTTTTGCCATGGCAATTTACATATATTTTCCATGGCTAAATTATCTATATCAACATGGCAACATGGAAAATTTCACTTTCATCTTTTTTCAAGGGATTTTTACTTACAAAGCAACTTGCCATGACATTTTTTCTGTGCCATTGCATCTTTTTGTCCATGGCAAAATCTTTTTTGTGAAAGACGAATGTCATTTTCTGGTTTGCATCAATGGGATTTCTTAGTTCTCAATTTCCCCCTTTTAATGGCATTTTTTTTTCATAGCATAGCAAAGTCTGGTCTTTATTTCACAAGCTTAAAATATGTCTTTTAGTCACAGTACAAACTGGGCTTTCCTTTTTTCTTTTTTTATTAGTCACAACAGAAGAAGCCTGTACGGGTGTTGGGGCTGGGGCTCCACTTTGTTCGATCGATGCCCAGATTCATTATCGGCGTCCTAATAAATTGGTAAAAAAGCCTCTCAAAAAAATATAAATTGGTAAAAATCAGAGAATGCGAGGCGTATACCAAACCTGGCCAAATGGGCTGGCCCGGCCCGGCACGGCACGGCTGGGTTAAACGGGCCCGGCACGGCTCTGTGCTTTTACCTCCTATAAAAGAAAAGCCGCCCGCCTCCGTCTCTCCCCCGCACCGCACTCCATCGCCATCGCCTCGCCGCCGTTCCCCGCAACCCCCCTGTGTGTCGACCCAATCTCAATCTCACGGATATCACCCGACGGGACGGGACCCGGCGCCTCGTCCTCTCCAGATCTTACGCCCGCCCGCCCGCCCGAGGTGAGCGATTGGAGTTCCGATTGGTTGGTAGGCGCTGGTTCGTAGGTCTCGGATCCAGCCAGCGTGGTCTCTCGTTCCGATTGTGGTTGGTAGGCGCCTGGTCTTGTATCCTTTCCTGCCTGGCTTTGAGTATTCGTATGACTAGGATAGGATTTAACTAGGGTTTGTTTGGTAACACCACCCAGGGTTCGATTATCCGTAATAAGGAATCAATCTGACGTTTTAGTTAGGGTTTGCTTGGTAACACACACAGCGTCGGTTGTAATTCTGGAGATGCAATTTTCTTGCTCACAATAATGCAATGAATGATGGGATCTCTATCTACTTTGAACCAAATTATATTATATTCCCTCTGTTAATTATTTTTCTGTTTTGGGTATTCGTTCTTTTTGTTTAGTTGCCTATCAGTATAGTACATGGTTGAATTGCTGCTTTCACTTCATATTAATAACTATTCTGTCGCACAATGCAAATATGCTGCTGTATGGTCTCTTCCTGACATTAAATCCTCCTCTGTTTGTGCTGTACCAGCTGGTAGCAGCAACTCTTCTGCTGCAGTCCGCCAAAAGGAAATGACGAAGCTCTACAAAATCCGCTCCCATGCCCACATCCGAGCCCTGCTGGCCCGCGCCGATGAGCTGGGCCGCTCCCATAAGTTCATGCTTGTGAATCTTGTCTCTCTGGAGTCGGTGCGCATGGCGCGCGAGTCGTATGCACTCCTCTGCCCGCTCATCATGGAGGCGATGTTCTGGTCATGCGGGGAGCTGGATTCCCTCTCGGTCGTGGCAGGCTTGTCGCTGGAAATCCAAAAGCTCGAGCAAGATCTGTTACCCCAGCTCATGGTTCATGAGGCCAAGCTGGAACGGGGCGCCCTGGAAGCCCTCGTACTCATGAAGAACTCAGCAATTACGCTCTTACATCTGAGTAAGTGCTTTAAGGAAGCCTTGGGCGTATTGCTTGCCAAGGAGGATCTGGTCTCAGACCGAGTCGAACAGCTGAGCATAATGCTAAAGGATACTGCTGTTAATGTACTCGAAGGTAAATGCAACGGTGTCTGGCTTCAGGGGCGTGTCCTGTGGCTGGTCCAGCTGGTCAACCATGTGTTGGAGACCCCGGTTCGTTTCTGTGATCCTGATGAGTTTCCTGATGAGCTAGACTTATCAGCCTGCTCGAGGCTGTTGTGATGAGTATTTCTTAGGGGCGTGGCAAACAGTTTAGAATCAAATGTTGCGATGTATTTCTTGGACCCTCCTTTATGTTTGGATGTGTTACTAATGGATTTTAAATGATATGTATCTTGGGTAGTGTTTTCTCATTCTGTGCTAGTAGGGTACAACTTGCAATTACTTTCAGTTTTATTCTGTGTTTTACTGTACAGTCACATGGAGGTATTCGCTCTTTTTGGGGAATATATGCCAAAAGAATATAGCAGCACCACCGCATCGAGCCGCGTCCACCCGAGCCCCTCCCCATCCCCGAGCGCCAAATCTGTTGAACCCAAATCTAATCTCGTCTGTTTGTTTCAATCCAACAGCTCACACACGCACTCACTTACCAAATCGGTACCGGCCAATCATGTCTTGACACATGTCCCACCTTATCCAAAACATTATTCAGAACAATTTCCGTTTAATTGAGTTATTTGGTAGTTTTATAGAAAACCCCTAGAACTTCAAACAATCGTAACTTTTAACTATAAATGCTAATTTAGTGAACTTTTTGCAGAACGATACTAGCTAGCCCAAAAATATTTAGCCTTTGAATAGTATAAAATTCAGATTCAAACAGAATGAATTTAAATTTAAATTGGTCATAACTTGCAATTTCTAAATCCAATTAAATTGAATCCTTTTACTGAATAAACTTAGTAAAACATAGTTTCAAATTATCTCAGTGAAAATGAAATTTGAATAATTAAAAAAAATGAATTTAAGTAGAATTCAGGGGATGCCAGAATTCAAAAGAAATTTGGAACTATTTGTGTTGACTTTAAATAAAAGACATAAATGGATTAATTCCTTTTGCAACGAAGTTCAGAAACTTAAAATGAACTTTATTAATAGTTTTGGATCATAATTTGACTTAAGGAAATTCAAAGTAATATTTGGATTCGGTTCAAATTCAACTTCGTTATAACCTTGGAAGCATGAACTCAAATTGAATAAAGCATTTTGCAATATAATTGGGAAACTTAAAATTTACTTAGTAATATTTTGGAGTTAAATTAATTTTAGAAAAATAAATTTAAATTGAATTTAGTCCGAGCACATATAAGACTTGAATTGAACTGTAGCAAATAATTTAGGATTAATACTTGACCTTAGTCTAAACTGGGGGTTGATAAAATGAACTTTAGTAATTATATTGGATTTGTATTTGATTTTATAAAAAGAATAAATAAATTGAGTAGGGCTTGAACTGCCGTCAAAGTAGGAGTAGTAGTAGAATCGGATATCATCTCAAAAATATATATATAAATATATAGTAACGTAATATAGGCCGCCGCCGCCGCCGCCGCCCAAACCATCGATCCGTGGGGTGCCAGTGCCATGCCGACAGACCACGCAGAGGCAGAGGCAGAGCCAGAGCCCGCCGGCGCCGGCGTCAGCCTGTCGCCGGATGTGCTGGCCAACATCCACGCCCCCTGGCCTTCCCTGAGCGCCTCGCCTTCGCCGCCGTCTTCCGCGCCGAGCGCCACGCCTTCAGGCCCGAGGCGCCGTACCTCCTCCTCCCCGGCCGGACCCCCGGCCGGACCCCGGACACCGCCACGCTCTTCTCCGTTGCCGACCGCCGCGCCGCCGCCGTGCGGTCCCCGGCCCACGCCTTCATCGGCTCCTCCCGCGGGTGGCTCGTCAGCATCAACACCGCCGCCTTTGCCGTGCTGTGCCTCGTCAACCCGGTCACCGGCGAGCAGCGCGGGCTCCCGGCCATCACCACCATCCCCTGCGTACACGCGCTCCACGGGGGCTCCCACTTGGAGTTCACGCTGGAGCCCTTCACCAGGGGCCCGCCGTACCCCGGCGGCCGCCAGCCGGTTGGCACCTTCACGCTAGAGGCCGAGCAAACGCGCGGCCTCCTCTACTGCAAGGTCGTCCTCGCCCCCGCCGCCGCCGCGGCCATGCTGATCACGGGCCCGTGCTTGGGCGTGCCGGCCTTTGCGATGACGGAAGACGCCGCGTGGAGGCTGGCTCCCTCGCGCGACGGCGTGGAGGACGCCATCCACCACGACGGCAGGTTCTACTCCCTAGGGTACTCGGGCGCCGTGGCGGCGTGGGAGCGCGACCCCGACACCGGCAAGTTCGGCAGCACGACCATCACGCCAAGGCTGACTAATGAGGACAGTCAACCGTGGCGCCGACGGAAGTACCTCGTGGCGGCACCGGGGCCGGCCGGGCGGCTGATGGTGGTGCTCAAGGAGTTCAAGGAGACGACGACGGGCAAGTGTGGACACACCGACTTACTCACCTGTGGCTCGACTGACCACTATTCGAGTTCTACTTTCACTAGCTGCCTCGCATGGTCTTCTCGTTCATCAAATGGATGTTAAGACTGCTTTCCTAAATGGAGAGTTGGACGAGGAAATTTATATGGAACAACCAGATGGGTTTGTACTAGATGGTTAGGAAGGAAAAGTGTGCAAGTTGCTGAAGTCTTTGTATGGACTCAAGCAAGCACCCAAACAGTGGCATGAGAAGTTTGAAAGAACTTTAACAGCTGCAGGCTTTGTTGTAAACGAAGCTGACAAATGTGTGTACTATCGCCATGGTGGGGGCGAGGGAGTTATCCTTTGCTTGTATGTTGATGACATACTGATTTTCGGAACAAATCTGAATGTTATTAAGGAGGTCAAGAATTTCCTATCTCGCTGTTTTGAGATGAAGGATTTAGGAGTGGCTGATGTCATTCTGAACATCAAGTTGTTGAGAGACGATGATGGTGGGATTACATTGCTTCAATCTCACTATGTGGAAAAGATCTTGAGTCGTTTTGGCTATAGTGACTGCAAGCCCTCTCCAACACCATATGATGCGAGTGTGTTACTTCGAAAGAATCGAAGAATTGCTAGAGATCAATTGAAATATTCTCAGATTATTGGTTCGCTTATGTACTTAGCCAGTGCTACAAGACCTGACATCTCTTTTGCTGTTAGCAAACTGAGTCGGTTTGTCTCAAAACCAGGAGATGTGCATTGGAAAGCTCTAGAGAGAGTTTTGCGTTATTTGAAAGGCACTGCGAATTATGGAATTCACTACACCGGGCACCCAAAGGTGCTTCAAGGGTATAGTGACTCAAACTGGATCTCAGATGCTGATGAGATAAAGCCCACGAGCGGATATGTATTCACTCATGGAGGTGGCGCTGTTTCTTGGAAGTCTTGCAAGCAGACCATCTTAACGAGGTCAACAATGGAAGCAGAACTCACAGCACTAGATACAGCTACGGTCGAAGCAGATTGGCTTCGTCGGCTCTTGAATGACTTGCCGGTTGTTGAGAAACCTGTACCGGGTATCCTTATCAACCGTGACAATCAAACTGTGTTCACGAAAGTGAGCAGCTCAAAGGATAACATGAAGTCATCAAGACACGTTCAGAGAAGGTTAAAGTCTATCAGGAAAATGAGAAACTCCGGAGTTATTGCATTGGATTATATCCAAACGTCTAAAAATCTGGCAGATCCTTTTACTAAGGGTCTATCACGTAATGTGATAGATAATGCATCGAGGGAGATGGGTATGAGACCCACAATATGAGTTGTTCACAGTGGTAACCTATTCTTTGTGATCGGAGATCCCGTGAATTAGATGTGGAAGACAAGCTGTTGGTCAACTAAGAGGAGAGTATCCTTACTATTCACAGTACCACTCCATGAAGATGCAATACTCTCCTAATCTGCATGGCAGGTTGATGTATATCTTAATGTGTTCTAAGTGGCTCATTTAAGTAGAGATGTTATCCTGCAGAACATCTTTTGAAGAACACACCTATATGAGTCTGATTGTCAAACGTCGCAATCTATGAGAGTAGGGTTCTCTCTAGTAAACTCATGAAAGGTCACAGAGTATGATGCATAAGCTCCACCCGCGGGGAAGACCCACGGTAGCCACGTATCGGTCAAGGATTTATGTGAAGCTAGATTCGCAGAAAACTTGCAGTTCAAGGCCCGGTCCACTGTTCAAGTTGCTTACTAGTGTATCATAGAGTTCTAGGTGGAAGTTCAACTTAACAGTCTCCACTGCAGTACTGGTATGTAAAACAGTGTTTTGGAACCAAAGGCAAATTTCTGTGTGCCTCTGGGATCTGGTGGGGGGTTGCTGGAATTTAGTCTATTTTGGGAAGCCCAATAACTATTTCAGAAATTCCTAATAAATCCTAGAGGCCCACTTAGCCCATTTGTGCAAGGCAAGGGATACTACTAAAGTTTAGTCCCACATTGCAAGTTTAGTGGGAGTTGGACCTCCTTATAAGGGAAGTTCTTTCCCCACTTGTATGAGCATGAGAACAAGAGGGATATCCACGCGCGCTCCTCCTCCGCCGCCCGCCTCGCCTCGTCACGACGCGCCGCGGGTTGCTGGGATGAGCCGAGCCGATATCTAATTGCCGCGCACTACGGGTATACGAAAGGTCACACGGAAGCTAAAAAGAATTTTGCGAAAGTGGAGTTCGAATGCGAACGGCGCAGCCCTTCGGCTGCTGGCTGTTCGCTTCATCTCCGTCTCTTCGTTTCGCCTCCCGTCGCTGCCCTCTCGCCTCCTTCTCTTGCGCCTATAAAAGAGAGGTCGCTCCTCCCAGAGAGACGCACCAGAACTACTCTTTCCCTCGCCATCGGTTCCATCTCCGAGCTGCTGCTGTCTTCCTCATCTCGGCTTGCGGCGTGCACCGCACGTCGGGACAGTAGGCCTCCGAGACCGCACCTTTTGAGTCCTGTACAGGAGAAGGGTGATAAGGTTTTTGGGGAGCACTCAGCGCGACTACTGGCTGCTTCATCATGGACGATCCGGTCGCCGACGACTAATTCCCCGACGATGACTTCTTCCCCGACGTCCACGACCTCCTCGACGACATGGCAGGCGAGGACACCAACCCCAAGTCCAGTGCTTCTGCTGCTGCTATCCCGTACGTGTTCTTCTCCTTTCTATTAGAGGTCCTGCTACAGTTCCTTGTTCTAGTATTTGCGCTAGATATGTTAGACTCTATTTCATATATGCAACTTGCTATACTGTTTGCTCTAGATATGTTTAGTTACAGTTCATATATGAAGATGTTGTTTACCTTCTCTTTGTCAAATCGCATGGCTTGTTTTATCACTACTATTCTGATCATGCTTTATCTAGTATTTCTGTTAATAAAATCATTCGGTAAATTGCTCATATTTCCAACAATCCAAAAACCTTATTAAAGGCAATTTACCCCGAGTGGTTTTGCTTCTTCCATGAGACCTCCTATGTTTGAGGGTATCCACTATAAGAGGTGGCGCGTGAGAGCAGTCTTATGGTTTCAAACCATGAGTTGCTATGACGCCACTCTCGGCAAACCTGAAGGAGAGCTTGATGCTCAACAGGCACAATCTTTTCAGAAAATGGATACTCTGTTTAAGGCTGCTCTCTTGAGTGTTCTTGGTGAGAACATAGTTGATTCTTATGCGTCAATTGATAATGGAAAAGATATGTGGGATGCACTCGAGGCCAAGTTTGGGGTCTCGGATGCTAGCACTGAGCTGTACATCATGGAGCAATTCTATGATTACAGGATGACTGAAGATCGCTCCGTGGTTGAGCAAGCTCATGAGATACAGTCATTTGCTAGAGAACTTGAGCACTTCAGTGGTATGCTACCAGACAAGTTTGTTGCCGGAGCTATCATCACTAAGCTTCCTCCTTCGTGGAGGAACTTTGCTACCTTACTGAAGCATAAGAGACAGGAGTTTTCCGTCCCGGATCTCATTGGCACTCTTGATGTGGAAGAAAAGGCGAGAGCAAAGGATACACGTGCTTGAGGTATTGAGGGAGGATCTAGTTCCAATCTGGTACAGAAGAAGAACTTCTAGCCCCACAAGTTCAAGAACAAGGGCAAGTTTGATGGTAAAGCAAAGTTTGATGGGAAGAACAAAGCTGTGGAGCACACGAACTTCAAGAAGAAGAATGACAAGAAGAAAGGTGCTTGTCATGTGTGTGGCGATCCTGATCATTGGGCTCCTAGTTGGCCTAATCGCTATGACAAGCGTCACCCTGGGAAAGGCGGCAAGACCGCTAATGTTGTCATTGGAGACACTGACATGAAGGATGATGGGTATGGTATATTTCCCACTATTCTTTCAGTATGTCATTCTCCTGATTGGTTGATTGACACGGGTGCTAATGTGCATGTATGCGCTGATATTTCCATGTTTTCGTCTTATCAGACCGCGGGGACTTCAACCGTGCTGATGGGCAACGGTTCAAGTGCGTCTGTTTGTGGTGTTGGCACGGTCGATCTGAAGTTTACTTTGGGGAAGATCGTGCGGCTGAAGAACGTGCATTATGTCCCCTCCGTCAATAAAAATCTTGTCAGCGGATCTCTTCTGTGTAGAGATGGCTACAAGCTTGTCTTTGAGTCGAATAAATTTGTAATATCCAAGTATGGAACCTTTGTTGGTAAAGGCTATGAGTCAGGAGGCCTGTTTCGTTTATCCTTATCAGACGTTTGCAATAAAGTTGTTAATTATATTTGCAACAATAGTGAATCAAATGTGTGGCATTCACGTCTTTGTCATGTTAACTTTGGTTGCATGTCGCGGCTAGCGAAGTTGAACTTAATCCCTAGTTTCACCACTGTCAAGGGATCCAAGTGTCAAGTGTGTGTGCAAGCTAAGCAACCTCGTAAGTCTCAGGGGAGCAGACGGAGTGGCGTGGCCGACCGAAGCGAGGCGGCGCGGCGCGCGCGGACGGACTGCCGGCGCTACAACGGTGGTGACGAAGAGGCCGAGGCTGACGACAAGGGTGCTCCGACCCGCGCAGCCGCCCGGGGGCTTGCCGGTGTCGAGTCCCCGAGCGCTACCGGAGAGACGGCGCGACGCCGAGGTGGTGATGACGAAGGCGAGGCCGACGGCAAGGACGCGCTGCCCCTCGCGGCCATTCCGAGGGCGTGTCGATGTCGAGCCCTCGACCGCTATCGAAGGGACGGTGCGACGCCGCGGCGGTAAAGACGAAGATGGTCCCGCCCGGACTGCGAACCAGCAGCAGCGTGGTAGCATAGTAGTAGTACCACACCACGGTGGGCGCCTACTGTCGTGGTATTCTCACGGGGGGCTTGCGAGTCGACAGATGCCACAAGGGCTTAGTGTGAGGGTAAGACTGCTGCTGATAGGACCGGGAGCGGGTATGCGAGTAGCACGCGCTAGTTTACCCAGGTTCGGGGCTCTCCGGAGAGATAACACCCCTGCTCCTGCATGTCTGAGTATATGTGGTATATCTGTAGTACAGAGTGCTCCTGGAGCTGTATCTGAGCTCAGTGTCATAGGCATCTGGCTTTGTATGTTGGAAATATGCCCTAGAGGCAATAATAAATGGTTATTATTATATTTCTTTGTTCATGGTAATTGTCTATTATTCATACTATAATTGTATTGTCCGGAAATCGTAATACATGTGTGAATACATAGACCACAACGTGTCCCTAGTAAGCCTCTAGTTGACTAGCTCGTTGATCAACAGATAGTCATGGTTTCCTGACTATGGACATTGGATGTCATTGATAACGGGATCACATCATTAGGAGAATGATGTGATGGACAAGACCCAATCCTAAGCATAGCATAAAAGATCGTGTAGTTTCGTTTGCTAGAGCTTTTCCAATGTCAAGTATCTTTTCCTTAGACCATGAGATCGTGCAACTCCCGGATACCGTAGGAGTGCTTTGGGTGTGCCAAACGTCACAACGTAACTGGGTGACTATAAAGGTGCACTACGGGTATCTCCGAAAGTGTCTGTTGGGTTGGCACGGATCGAGACTGGGATTTGTCACTCCGTGTGACGGAGAGGTATCTCTGGGCCCACTCGGTAATGCATCATCATAATGAGCTCAATGTGACTAAGGCGTTAGTCACGGGATCATGCATTGCGGTACGAGTAAAGAGACTTGCCGGTAACGAGATTGAACAAGGTATTGGGATACCGACGATCGAATCTCGGGCAAGTAACATACCGATTGACAAAGGGAATTGCATACGGGATTGATTGAATCCTCGACATCGTGGTTCATCCGATGAGATCATCGTGGAACATGTGGGAGCCAACATGGGTATCCAGATCCCGCTGTTGGTTATTGACCGGAGAGGCGTCTCGGTCATGTCTGCATGTCTCCCGAACCCGTAGGGTCTACACACTTAAGGTTCGGTGACGCTAGGGTTGTAGAGATATATGTATGCGGAAACCCGAAAGTTGTTCGGAGTCCCGGATGAGATCCCGGACGTCACGAGAGGTTCCGGAATGGTCCGGAGGTGAAGAATTATATATAGGAAGTCAAGTTTCGGCCACCGGGAAAGTTTCGGGGGTTACCGGTATTGTACCGGGACCACCGGAAGGGTCCCGGGGGTCCACCGGGTGGGGCCACCTATCCCGGACGGCCCCGTGGGCTGAAAGTGGAAGGGAACCAGCCCTTAGTGGGCTGGGGCGCCCCCCTTGGGCCTCCCCCATGCGCCTAGGGTTGGGAACCCTAGGGTGGGGGGACTTCCCCCTTGCCTTGGGGGGCAAGGCAACCCCTTCCCCCCCTTTTGGCCGCCGCCCCCCCTTGGAGATCCCATCTCCCAGGGCCGGCGCCCCCCCAGGGGCCTATATAAAGGGAGGGGGGAGGGAGGGCAGCAAACTACAGCCTTGGGCGTCTCCCTCCTCCCCTGCAACACCTCTCTCTCTCTCGCAGAAGCTCGGCGAAGCCCTGCCGGAGACCCGCTACATCCACCACCACGCCGTCGTGCTGCTGGATCTCCATCAACCTCTCCTTCCCCTTGCTGGATCAAGAAGGAGGAGACGTCGCTGCACCGTACGTGTGTTGAACGCGGAGGTGCCGTCCGTTCGGCACTTGGTCATCGGTGATTTGGATCACGGCGAGTACGTCTCCGTCATCCACGTTCATTGGAACGCTTCCGCTTGCGATCTACAAGGGTATGTAGATGCACTCCCTTCCCCTCGTTGCTAGTACACTCCATAGATGCATCTTGGTGAGCGTAGGAAAATTTTAAATTATGCTACGATTCCCAACAGTGGCATCATGAGCCAGGCCTATGCGTAGTTACTATGCACGAGTAGAACACAAAGCAGTTGTGGGCGTTGAGTTTGCCAATTCTTCTTGCCGCTACTAGTCCTTTCTTGTTTCGGCGGCATTGTAGGATGAAGCGGCCCGGACCGACCTTGCACGTACGCTTACGTGAGACAGGTTCCACCGATTGACATGCACTAGTTGCATAAGGTGGCTAGCGGGTGTCTGTTTCTCCTACTTTAGTCAGAACGGATTCGATGAAAAGGGTCCTTATGAAGGGTAAATGGAAATTGGCAAATCACGTTGTGGTCATACGTAGGTAAGAAACGTTCTTGATAGAAACCTACAAACCACGTAAAAACTTGCAACAACAATTAGAGGACGTCTAACTTGTTTTTGCAGCAAGTGCTATGTGATGTGATATGGCCAGAAGATGTGATGAATGATATATGTGATGTATGAGATTGATCATATTCTTGTAATAGGAATCACGACTTGCATGTCGATGAGTATGACAACCGGCAGGAGCCATAGGAGTTGTCTTTATTATTTTGTATGACCTGCGTGTCATTGAATAACGCCATGTAAATTACTTTACTTTGTTGCTAAACGCGTTAGCCATAGAAGTAGAAGTAATCGTTGGCGTGACGACTTCATGAAGACACAATGATGGAGATCATGATGATGGAGATCATGGTGTCATGCCGGTGACGAAGATGATCATGGTGCCCCGAAGATGGAGATCAAAGGAGCATAATGATATTGGCCATATCATGTCACTATTTGATTGCATGTGATGTTTATCATGTTTTTGCATCTTATTTGCTTAGAACGACGGTAGTAAGTAAGATGATCCCTTATAATAATTTCAAGAAAGTGTTCACCCTAACTGTGCACCGTTGCGAAGGTTCGTTGTTTCGAAGCACCACGTGATGATCGGGTGTGATAGATTCTAACGTTCGAATACAACGGGTGTTGACGAGCCTAGCATGTACAGACATGGCCTCGGAACACACGCAATACACTTAGGTTGACTTGACGAGCCTAGCATGTACAGACATGGCCTCGGAACACGGAGGACCGAAAGGTCGAGCATGAGTCGTATAGAAGATACGATCAACATGGAGATGTTCACCGATCTTGACTAGTCCGTCTCACGTGATGATCGGACACGGCCTAGTTAAACTCGGATCATGTTTCACTTAGATGACTAGAGGGATGTCTATCTGAGTGGGAGTTCATTAAATAATTTGATTAGATGAACTTAATTATCATGAACTTAGTCTAAAATCTTTACACTATGTATTGTAGATCAAATGGCCAACGTTGTCCTCAATTTCAACGCGTTCCTAGAGAAAACCAAGCTGAAAGATGATGGCAGCAACTATACGGACTGGGTCCGGAACCTGAGGCTCATCCTCATAGTAGCCAAGAAAGATTATGTCTTAGAAGCACCGCTAGGTGATGCACCAATCCCTGAGAACCAAGACGTTATGAACGCTTGGCAGCAGCGTGCTGATGATTACTCCCTCGTTCAGTGCGGCATGCTTTACAGCTTAGAACCGGGTCTCCAAAAGCGTTTTGAGAAACATGGAGCATATGAGATGTTCGAGGAGCTGAAATTGGTTTTCCAAGCTCATGCCCGGGTCGAGAGATATGATGTCTCCGACAAGTTCTTCAGCTGTAAAATGGAGGAGAACAGTTCTGTCAGTGAGCACATACTCAGAATGTCTGGGTTGCACAACCGCTTGATCTCAGCTGGGAGTTAATCTCCCGGATGACGCGGTCATTGACAGAATCCTCCAGTCGCTTCCACCAAGCTACAAGAGCTTTGTGATGAACTACAATATGCAGGGGATGGAAAAGACCATTCCTGAGGTATATTCAATGCTGAAATCAGCGGAGGTGGAGATCAGAAAAGAACATCAAGTGTTGATGGTGAATAAAACCACTAAGTTCAAGAAGGGCAAGGGTAAGAAGAACTTCAAGAAGGACGGCAAGGGAGTTGCCGCGCCCGGTAAACCAGTTACTGGGAAGAAGTCAAGAATGGACCCAAGCCTGAGACTGAGTGCTTTTATTGCAAGGGAAGTGGTCACTGGAAGCGGAACTGCCCCAAATACTTAGCGGACAAGAAGAAGGCCGGCAACACCAAAGGTATATGTGATATACATGTAATTGATGTGTACCTTACCAGTACTCGTAGTAGCTCCTGGGTATTTGATACCGGTGCGGTTGCTCATATTTGTAACTCAAAACAGGAACTACGGAATAAACGGAGACTGGCGAAGGACGAGGTGACGATGCGCGTCGGGAATGGTTCCAAGGTCGATGTGATCGCCGTCGGCACGCTACCTCTGCATCTACCCACGGGATTAGTTTTAAACCTCAATAATTGTTATTTAGTGCCAGCTTTGAGCATGAACATTGTATCTGGATCTCGTTTAATTCGAGATGGCTACTCATTTAAATCCGAGAATAATGGTTGTTCTATTTATTTGAGAGATATGTTTTATGGTCATGCCCCGCTGGTCAATGGTTTATTCTTGATGAATCTCGAACGTGATGTTACACATGTTCATAGTGTGAATACCAAAAGATGTAAAGTTGATAACGATAGTCCCACATACTTGTGGCACTGCCGCCTTGGTCACATTGGTGTCAAGCGCATGAAGAAGCTCCATGCAGATGGACTTTTGGAGTCTCTTGATTACGAATCATTTGACACGTGCGAACCATGCCTCATGGGTAAGATGACCAAGACTCCGTTCTCCGGAACAATGGAGCGAGCAACCAACTTATTGGAAATCATACATACCGATGTGTGCGGTCCAATGAGTGTTGAGGCTCGCGGAGGATATCGTTATGTTCTCACTCTCACTGATGATTTAAGTAGATATGGGTATGTCTACCTAATGAAACACAAGTCTGAAACCTTTGAAAAGTTCAAGGAATTTCAGAGTGAAGTTGAGAATCAACGTGACAGGAAAATAAAATTCTTACGATCAGATCGTGGTGGAGAATATTTAAGTCACGAATTTGGTACACACTTAAGGAAATGTGGAATAGTTTCACAACTCACGCCGCCTGGAACACCTCAGAGAAATGGTGTGTCCGAACGTCGTAATCGCACTCTATTGGATATGGTGCGATCTATGATGTCTCTTACCGATTTACCGCTCTCATTTTGGGGCTATGCTTTAGAGACTGCCGCATTCACTTTAAATAGGGCTCCGTCGAAATCCGTTGAGACGACACCGTATGAATTATGGTTTGGGAAGAAACCTAAGCTGTCGTTTCTAAAAGTTTGGGGATGCGATGCTTATGTCAAGAAACTTCAACCTGAAAAGCTCGAACCCAAGTCGGAAAAATGCGTCTTCATAGGATACCCTAAGGAAACTATTGGGTATACCTTCTACCTCAGATCCGAAGGCAAGATCTTCGTTGCCAAGAACGGGTCCTTTCTAGAGAAGGAGTTTCTCTCGAAAGAATTGAGTGGGAGGAAAGTGGAACTTGATGAGGTGATAGTCACCCCTTCCGAACCGGAAAGTAGCGCAGCGCGGGAAAATGTTCCTGTGGTGCCTACACCGACTGGGGAGGAAGTTAATGATGATGATCATGAAGCTTCGGATCAAGTTACTACTGAACTTCGTAGGTCCACAAGGACACGTTCCGCACCAGAGTGGTACGGCAACCCTGTCCTGGAAATCATGTTGTTAGACAACGGTGAACCTTCGAACTATGAAGAAGCGATGGCGGGCCCGGATTCCGACAAATGGCTAGAAGCCATGAAATCCGAGATAGGATCCATGTATGAAAACGAAGTATGGACTTTGACTGACTTGCCCGATGATCGGCGAGCCATAGAAAACAAATGGATCTTTAAGAAGAAGACGGACGCGGATGGTAATGTGACCATCTACAAAGCTCGACTTGTCGCTAAGGGTTATCGACAAGTTCAAGGGGTTGACTACGATGAGACTTTCTCACCCGTAGCGAAGCTGAAGTCCGTCCGAATCATGTTAGCAATTGCCGCATACTATGATTATGAGATATGGCAGATGGACGTCAAAACGGCATTCCTTAATGGCTTCCTTAAGGAAGAGTTGTATATGATGCAGCCGGAAGGTTTTGTCGATCCTAAGAATGCTAACAAAGTATGCAAGCTCCAGCGCTCAATCTATGGGCTGGTGCAAGCATCTCGGAGTTGGAACATTCGCTTTGATGAGATGATCAAAGCGTTTGGGTTTACACAGACTTATGGAGAAGCCTGTGTTTACAAGAAAGTGAGTGGGAGCTCTGTAGCATTTCTCATATTATATGTGGATGACATACTATTGATGGGAAATGATATAGAATTCTTGGAAAGTATAAAGGCCTATTTGAATAAGTGTTTTTCAATGAAGGACCTTGGAGAAGCTGCTTATATATTAGGCATCAAGATCTATAGAGATAGATCAAGACGCCTCATTGGTCTTTCACAGAGTACATACCTTGACAAGATATTGAAGAAGTTCAATATGGATCAGTCCAAGAAGGGGTTCTTGCCTGTATTGCAAGGTGTGCAATTGAGCACGGCTCAATGCCCGACCACGGCAGAAGATATAGAAAAGATGAGTGTCATCCCCTATGCCTCGGCCATAGGGTCTATTATGTATGCCATGCTGTGTACCAGACCTGATGTAAACCTTGCCGTAAGTTTGGTAGGAAGGTACCAAAGTAATCCCGGCATGGAACACTGGACAGCGGTCAAGAATATCCTGAAGTACCTGAAGAGGACTAAGGATATGTTTCTCGTTTATGGAGGTGACGAAGAGCTCGTCGTAAAGGGTTACGTCGACGCTAGCTTCGACACAGATCTGGATGACTCGAAGTCACAGACCGGATACGTGTATATTTTGAATGGAGGAGCAGTAAGCTGGTGCAGTTGCAAGCAAAGCGTCGTGGCGGGATCTACATGTGAAGCGGAGTACATGGCAGCCTCGGAGGCAGCACAGGAAGCAGTCTGGATGAAGGAGTTCATTACCGACCTAGGGGTGATTCCCAATGCGTCGGGCCCGATGACTCTCTTCTGTGACAACACTGGAGCTATTGCCCTTGCGAAGGAGCCCAGGTTTCACAGGAAGACCAGGCATATCAAGCGTCGCTTCAACTCCATTCGTGAAAGTGTTCAAAATGGAGACATAGATATTTGTAAAGTACATACGGACCTGAATGTAGCAGATCCGTTGACTAAACCTCTCCCTAGGGCAAAACATGATCAACACCAGGACGCAATGGGTGTTCGATTCATCACAATGTAACTAGATTATTGACTCTAGTGCAAGTGGGAGACTGTTGGAAATATGCCCTAGAGGCAATAATAAATGGTTATTATTATATTTCTTTGTTCATGGTAATTGTCTATTATTCATGCTATAATTGTATTGTCCGGAAATCGTAATACATGTGTGAATACATAGACCACAACGTGTCCCTAGTAAGCCTCTAGTTGACTAGCTCGTTGATCAACAGATAGTCATGGTTTCCTGACTATGGACATTGGATGTCATTGATAACGGGATCACATCATTAGGAGAATGATGTGATGGACAAGACCCAATCCTAAGCATAGCATAAAAGATCGTGTAGTTTCGTTTGCTAGAGCTTTTCCAATGTCAAGTATCTTTTCCTTAGACCATGAGATCGTGCAACTCCCGGATACCGTAGGAGTGCTTTGGGTGTGCCAAACGTCACAACGTAACTGGGTGACTATAAAGGTGCACTACGGGTATCTCCGAAAGTGTCTGTTGGGTTGGCACGGATCGAGACTGGGATTTGTCACTCCGTGTGACGGAGAGGTATCTCTGGGCCCACTCGGTAATGCATCATCATAATGAGCTCAATGTGACTAAGGCGTTAGTCACGGGATCATGCATTGCGGTACGAGTAAAGAGACTTGCCGGTAACGAGATTGAACAAGGTATTGGGATACCGACGATCGAATCTCGGGCAAGTAACATACCGATTGACAAAGGGAATTGTATACGGGATTGATTGAATCCTCGACACCGTGGTTCATCCGATGAGATCATCGTGGAACATGTGGGATCCAACATGGGTATCCAGATCCCGCTGTTGGTTATTGACCGGAGAGGCGTCTCGGTCATGTCTGCATGTCTCCCGAACCCGTAGGGTCTACACACTTAAGGTTCGGTGACGCTAGGGTTGTAGAGATATATGTATGCGGAAACCCGAAAGTTGTTCGGAGTCCCGGATGAGATCCCGGACATCACGAGAGGTTCCGGAATGGTCCGGAGGTGAAGAATTATATATAGGAAGTCAAGTTTCGGCCACCGGGAAAGTTTCGGGGGTTACCGGTATTGTACCGGGACCACCGGAAGGGTCCCGGGGGTCCACCGGGTCGGGCCACCTATCCCGGACGGCCCCGTGGGCTGAAAGTGGAAGGGAACCAGCCCTTAGTGGGCTGGGGCGCCCCCCTGGGCCTCCCCCCATGCGCCTAGGGTTGGGAACCCTAGGGTGGGGGGACTTCCCCCTTGCCTTGGGGGGCAAGGCAACCCCTTCCCCCCCTTTTGGCCGCCGCCCCCCCTTGGAGATCCCATCTCCCAGGGCCGGCGCCCCCCCAGGGGCCTATATAAAGGGAGGGGGGAGGGAGGGCAGCAACCTACAGCCTTGGGCGCCTCCCTCCTCCCCTGCAACACCTCTCTCTCTCTCGCAGAAGCTCGGCGAAGCCCTGCCGGAGACCCGCTACATCCACCACCACGCCGTCGTGCTGTTGGATCTCCATCAACCTCTCCTTCCCCCTTGCTGGATCAAGAAGGAGGAGACGTCGCTGCACCGTACGTGTGTTGAACGCGGAGGTGCCGTCCGTTCGGCACTCGGTCATCGGTGATTTGGATCACGGCGAGTACGACTCCGTCATCCACGTTCATTGGAACGCTTCCGCTCGCGATCTACAAGGGTATGTAGATGCACTCCCTTCCCCTCGTTGCTAGTACACTCCATAGATGCATCTTGGTGAGCGTAGGAAAATTTTAAAT
This sequence comes from Triticum aestivum, assembly GCF_018294505.1. Lineage (NCBI taxonomy): Eukaryota > Viridiplantae > Streptophyta > Magnoliopsida > Poales > Poaceae > Triticum > Triticum aestivum. The sequence continues at coordinate 517,609,732 of NC_057805.1, forward strand.
TATGCTACGATGCCCAACATTGTATATGTCTCATATATGTGTACGAGCTAGCTAGCAAGTGGGCATGAGAGAGCTCCACCGTGAGTGGGCATGGATGCATGCGTGTGTGTGAGCCTGGAGTGGATGGATGGATGGGTGGCATATATATAGGTGAGCTAGCTTACTACCTAAGCTAGGTAGTGGCGTGCGGGCAAGTGGGCATGGGGCACCATGCCCATGATGGTGTGGACGTGATGTGCATGCCTCCTTGTCCCTGGCGCACTTTATAAAACAGTTCCCAGGGACAGATACACTGTAGATGATGTCGTCACGGTACAGCCGTCTCGTCCGCGGTATGGCCGTCATGTCGGTGTCTTGTCGGTGTCGGGTCAGGCTGCAGTCGGCAGCCGGCTGGTCGGCGCAGTCGGCAGCCGGCAGCCGGCCGGGCAGAGTAGTCGGACGGGAAGCCGGCAGGAGCAGCCGGGCAGTCGGACTGAGGGGCTTTGCTAGCCCCGATGTCTTGAATTATTGTCTCGCCGTCTTCGGGGTATCCGTGGCCAATTACTCCGACATGGGTATTCAAGAAAAAGCTTAGGCCTGATGGTACTATTGAAAAGTACAAGGCTCGGCTCGTGGCTAAGGGTTATACCCAAAAGGAAGGTGAAGACTTCTTTGATACTTACTCACCTGTGGCTCGACTGACCACTATTCGAGTTCTACTTTCACTACCTGCCTCGCATGGTCTTCTCGTTCATCAAATGGATGTTAAGACTGCTTTCCTAAATAGAGAGTTGGACGAGGAAATTTATATGGAACAACCAGATGGGTTTGTACTAGATGGTCAGGAAGGAAAAGTGTGCAAGTTGCTGGATTCTTTGTATGGACTCAAGCAAGCACCCAAATAGTGGCATGAGAAGTTTGAAAGAACTTTAACAGTTGTAGGCTTTGTTGTAAACGAAGCTGACAAATGTGTGTACTATCGCCATGGTGGGGGCGAGGGAGTTATCCTTTGCTTGTATGTTGATGACATACTGATTTTTGGAACAAATCTGAATGTTATTAAGGAGGTCAAGGATTTCCTATCTCGCTGTTTTGAGATGAAGGATTTAGGAGTGGCTGATGTCATTCTGAACATCAAGTTGTTGAGAGACGATGATGGTGGGATTACATTGCTTCAGTCTCACTATGTGGAAAAGATCTTGAGTCTCTTTGGCTATAGTGGCTGCAAGCCCTCTCCAACACCATATGATGCGAGTGTGTTACTTCGAAAGAATCGAAGAATTGCTAGAGATCAATTGAAATATTCTCAGATTATTGGCTCGCTTATGTACTTAGCCAGTGCTACAAGACCTGACATCTCTTTTGCTGTTAGCAAACTGAGTCGGTTTGTCTCAAAACCAGGAGATGTGCATTGGAAAGCTCTAAAGAGAGTTTTGCGTTATTTGAAAGGCACTACAAATTATGGAATTCACTACACCGGGCACCCAAAGGTGCTTGAAGGGTATAGTGACTCAAACTGGATCTCAGATGCTGATGAGATAAAGGCCACGAGCGGATATGTATTCACTCATGGAGGTGGCGCTGTTTCTTGGAAGTCTTGCAAGCAGACCATCTTAACGAGGTCAACAATGGAAGCAGAACTCACAGCACTAGATACAGCTACGGTCGAAGCAGATTGGCTTCGTCGGCTCTTGAATGACTTGCCGGTTGTTGAGAAACCTGTACCGGGTATCCTTATGAACTGCGACAATCAAACTGTGATCACGAAAGTGAGCAGCTCAAAGGATAACATGAAGTCATCAAGACACGTTCAGAGAAGGTTAAAGTCTGTCAGGAAAATGAAAAACTCCGGAGTTATTGCATTGGATTATATCCAAACGTCTAAAAATCTGGCAGATCCTTTTACTAAGGGTCTATCACGTAATGTGATAGATAATGCATCGAGGGAGATGGGTATGAGACCCACAATATGAGTTGTTCACAGTGGTAACCTATTCTTTGTGATCGGAGATCCCGTGAATTAGATGTGGAAGACAAGCTGTTGGTCAACTGAGAGGAGAGTATCCTTACTATTCACAATACCACTCCATGAAGATGCAATACTCTCCTAATCTGCATGGCAGGTTGATGTATATCTTAATGTGTTCTAAGTGGCTCATTTAAGCAGAGATGTTATCCTGCAGAACATCTTTTGAAGAACACACCTATATGAGTCTGATTGTCAAACGTCGCAATCTATGAGAGTAGGGTTCTCTCTAGTAAACTCATGAAAGGTCACGGAGTATGACGCATAAGCTCCACCCGCGGGGAAGACCCAGGGTAGCCACGTATCGGTCAAGGCTTTATGTGAAGCTAGATTCGCAGAAAACTTGCAGTTCAAGGCCCAGTCCACTGTCCAAGTTGCTTACTAGTGTATCATAGAGTTCTAGGTGGAAGTTCAACTTAACAGTCTCCACTGCAGTACCGGTATCTAAAACAGTGTTTTGGAACCAAAGGCAAATTTCTGTGTGCCTCTGGGATCTGGTGGGGGATTGCTGGAATTTAGTCTATTTTGGGCAGCCCAATAACAATTTCAGAAATTCCTAATAAATCCTAGAGGCCCACTTAGCCCATTTGTGCAAGGCAAGGGATACTACTAAAGTTTAGTCCCACATTGCTAGTTTAGTGGGAGTTGGACCTCCTTATAAGGGAGGTTCTTTCCCCACTTGTATGAGCATGAGAACAAGAGGGATATCCACGCACGCTCCTCCTCCGCCGCCCGCCTCGCCACGCCACGCCTCGCCTCGTCACGACGCCCCGCAGGTTGCGGGGATGAGTCGAGCCGATATCTAATTGCCACGCACTATGGGTATACGAAAGGTCACACGAAAGCTGAAAAGAATTTTGCGAAAGTGGAGTTCGAATGCGAACGGTGCAGCCCTTCGGCTGCTGGCTGTTCGCTTCATCTCCGTCTCTTCGTTTTGCCTCCCGTTGCTGCCCTCTCGCCTCCTTCTCTTGCAGCTATAAAAGAGAGGTCGCTCCTCCCAGAGAGACGCACCAGAACTACTCCTTCCCTCGCCATCGGTTCCATCTCTGAGCTGCTGCTGTCTTCCTCATCTCGGCTTGCGGCGTGCACCGCACGTCGGGACAGTAGGCCTCCGAGACCGCACCTTTTGAGTCCTGTACGGGAGAAGGGTGATAAGGTTTTTGGGGAGCGCTCAGCGCGACTACTGGCTGCTTCATCACGGACAATCCGGTCGCCGACGACTACTTCCCCGACGATGACTTCTTCCCCGACGTCCACGACCTCCTCGACGACATGGCAGGCGAGGACACCGACCCCAAGTCCAGCGCTTCTGCTGCTGCTGTCCCGTACGTGTTCTTCTCCTTTCTATTAGAGGTCCTGCTACAGTTCCTTGTTCTAGTATTTGCCCTAGATATGTTAGACTCTATTTCATTTATGCAACTTGCTATACTGTCTGCTCTAGATATGTTTAGTTACAGTTCATATATGAAGATGTTGTTTACCTTCTCTTTGTCAAATCGCATGGCTTGTTTTATCATTACTATACTGGTCATGCTTTATCTAGTATTTCTGTTAATAAAATCATTCGGTAAATTGCTCATATTTCCAACAATCCAAAAACCTTATTATAGGCAATTTACCCCGAGTGGTTTTGCTGCTTCCATGAGACCTCCTATGTTTGAGGGTATCCACTATAAGAGGTGGCGCGTGAGAGCAGTCTTATGGTTTCAAACCATGAGTTGCTATGACGCCACTCTTGGCAAACCTGAAGGAGAGCTTGATGCTCAACAGGCACAAGCTTTTCAGAAAATGGATACTCTGTTTAAGGCTGCTCTCTTGAGTGTTCTTGGTGAGAACATAGTTGATGCTTATGCGTCAATTGATAATGGAAAAGATATGTGGGATGCACTCGAGGCCAAGTTTGGGGTCTTGGATGCTGGCACGGAGCTGTACATCATGGAGCAATTCTATGATTACAGGATGACTGAAGAGCGCTCCATGGTTGAGCAAGCTCATGAGATACAGTCATTTGCTAGAGAACTTGAGCACTTCAGTTGTATGCTACCGGACAAGTTTGTTGCCGGAGGTATCATCACTAAGCTTCCTCCTTCGTGGAGGAACTTTGCTACCTTACTGAAGCATAAGAGACAGGAGTTTTCCGTCCCGGATCTCATTGGCACTCTTGATGTGGAAGAAAAGGCGAGAGCAAAGGACACACGTGCTCGAGGCATTGAGGGAGGATCTAGTGCCAATCTGGTACAGAAGAAGAACTTCCAGCCCCACAAGTTCAAGAACAAGGGCAAGTTTGATGGTAAAGCAAAGTTTGATGGGAAGAACAAGGCTGTGCAGCACACGAACTTCAAGAAGAAGAATGACAAGAAGAAAGGTGCTTGTCATGTGTGTGGGATCCTGATCATTGGGCTCCTAGTTGCCCTAATCGCTATGACAAGCGTCATCCTGGGAAAGGCGGCAAGACCGCTAATGTTGTCATTGGAGACACTGACATGAAGGATGATGGGTATGGTATATTTCCCACTATTCTTTCAGTATGTCATTCTCCTGATTGGTTGATTGACACGGGTGCTAATGTGCATGTATGCGGTGATATTTCCATGTTTTCGTCTTATCAGACCGCAGGGACTTCAACCGTGCTGATGGGCAACGGTTCAAGTGCTTCTGTTCGTGGTGTTGGCACGGTCGATCTGAAGTTTACTTCGGGGAAGATCGTGCGGCTGAAGAACGTGCATTATGTCCCCTCCGTCAATAAAAATCTTGTTAGCGGATCTCTTCTGTGTAGAGACGGCTATAAGCTTGTCTTTGAGTCAAATAAATTTGTAATATGCAAGTATGGAACCTTTGTTGGTAAAGGCTATGAGTCAGGAGGCCTGTTTCGTTTATCCTTATCAGACGTTTGCAATAAAGTTGTTAATCATATTTGCAACAATAGTGAATCAAATGTGTGGCATTCACGTCTTTGTCATGTTAACTTTGGTTGCATGTCGCGACTAGCGAAGTTGAACTTAATCCCTAGTTTTACCACTGTCAAGGGATCTAAGTGTCAAGTGTGTGTGCAAGCTAAGCAACCTCGTAAGTCTCACGTGATTGCGGAAACGATAAATCTTGCACCACTAGAACTCATACATTCAGATCTATGTGAAATGAATGGTGTTTTGACAAAAGGTGGAAAGAAATATTTCATGACGTTAATTGACGACTCCACTAGATACTGCCGTGTGTATCTTCTGAAATCTAAGGATGAGGCTTTGAACTTTTTCAAGATCTATAAAGCTGAAGTGGAAAACCAACTTGATCGAAAAATCAAGAGGCTTAGGTCCGACCGTGGTGGAGAGTATTTTTCCAATGAATTTGATGCTTTTTGTGCGGAACATGGTATAATCCATGAGAGGACGCCTCCCTATTCACCTCAGTCAAATGGGGTAGCTGAAAGAAAGAACCGTACTCTAACTGATTTGGTTAACGCCATGTTAGACACATCGGGTCTCTCCAAGGCATGGTGGGGGGAGGCGATATTGACTGCATGTCATGTCCTAAACCGAGTTCCCACAAAGAACAAAGAGATAACTCCATTCGAGGAATGGGAGAAGAAAAGGTTAAAACTCTCTTATCTACGAACATGGGGTTGTTTGGCGAAAGTCAATGTTCCAATTCCAAAGAAGCGGAAGCTTGGACCAAAGACTGTGGATTGTGTTTTCCTGGGATATGCTTTTCATAGCATTGGCTATAGATTCTTGGTTGTAAAATCTGAGGTACCTGACATGCATGTCGGTACGATCATGGAGTCGAATGATGCGACTTTCTTTGAAGATATCTTTCCCATGAAGGATATGGCTACCTCATCTAATCAGGAGATGCCTAGTTCATCGAATCAGGAACCAGTTACAATTACCGAACCTGCCATTTCGATGGAACACTTTGAAAGTCCTGTGGAGGAGAACAATGAAGTTCCTACTAGGAGCAAGAGACAGAGGACTGCAAAGTCCTTTGGTGATGATTTTCTTGTGTATCTCATAGATGACACTCCCAGTTCTATTTCAGAGGCCTATGCATCTGAAGATGCTGACTACTGGAAGGAAGCGGTTCGTAGCGAGATGGATTCCATCTTGGCGAATGAAACTTGGGAGATAACTGATCGTCCTTATGGGTGCAAACCTATAGGATGCAAATGGGTATTCAAGAAGAAGCTTAGGCCTGATGGTACTATTGAAAAGTACAAGGCTCGGCTCGTGGCTAAGGGTTATACCCAAAAGGAAGGTGAAGACTTCTTTGATACTTACTCACCTGTGGCTCGACTGACCACTATTCGAGTTCTACTTTCACTAGCTGCCTCACATGGTCTTCTCGTTCATCAAATGGATGTTAAGACTGCTTTCCTAAATGGAGAGTTGGACGAGGAAATTTATATGGAACAACCAGATGGGTTTGTACTAGATGGTCAGGAAGGAAAAGTGTGCAAGTTGCTGAAGTCTTTGTATGGACTCAAGCAAGCACCCAAACAGTGGCATGAGAAGTTTGAAAGAACTTTAACAGCTGCAGGCTTTGTTGTGAACGAAGCTGACAAATGTGTGTACTATCGCCATGGTGGGGGCGAGGGAGTTATCCTTTGCTTGTATGTTGATGACATACTGATTTTCGGAACAAATCTGAATGTTATTAAGGAGGTCAAGGATTTCCTATCTCGCTGTTTTGAGATGAAGGATTTAGGAGTGGCTGATGTCATTCTGAACATCAAGTTGTTGAGAGACGATGATGGTGGGATTACATTGCTTCAATCTCACTATGTGGAAAAGATCTTGAGTCGCTTTGGCTATAGTGACTGCAAGCCCTCTCCAACACCATATGATGCTAGTGTGTTACTTCGAAAGAATCGAAGAATTGCTAGAGATCAATTGAAATATTCTCAGATTATTGGCTCGCTTATGTACTTAGCCAGTGCTACAAGACCTGACATCTCTTTTGCTGTTAGCAAACTGAGTCGGTTTGTCTCAAAACCAGGAGATGTGCATTGGAAAGCTCTAGAGAGAGTTTTGCGTTATTTGAAAGGCACTGCGAATTATGGAATTCACTACACCGGGCACCCAAAGGTGCTTGAAGGGTATAGTGACTCAAACTGGATCTCAGATGCTGATGAGATAAAGGCCACGAGCGGATATGTATTCACTCATGGAGGTGGCGCTGTTTCTTGGAAGTCTTGCAAGCAGACCATCTTAACGAGGTCAACAATGGAAGCAGAACTCACAGCACTAGATACAGCTACGGTCGAAGCAGATTGGCTTCGTCGGCTCTTGAATGACTTGCCGGTTGTTGAGAAACCTGTACCGGGTATCCTTATGAACTGCGACAATCAAACTGTGATCACGAAAGTGAGCAGCTCAAAGGATAACATGAAGTCATCAAGACACGTTCAGAGAAGGTTAAAGTCTGTCAGGAAAATGAGAAACTCCGGAGTTATTGCATTGGATTATATCCAAACGTCTAAAAATCTGGCAGATCCTTTTACTAAGGGTCTATCACGTAATGTGATAGATAATGCATCGAGGGAGATGGGTATGAGACCCACAATATGAGTTGTTCACAGTGGTAACCTATTCTTTGTGATCGGAGATCCCGTGAATTAGATGTGGAAGACAAGCTGTTGGTCAACTGAGAGGAGAGTATCCTTACTATTCACAATACCACTCCATGAAGATGCAATACTCTCCTAATCTGCATGGCAGGTTGATGTATATCTTAATGTGTTCTAAGTGGCTCATTTAAGCAGAGATGTTATCCTGCAGAACATCTTTTGAAGAACACACCTATATGAGTCTGATTGTCAAACGTCGCAATCTATGAGAGTAGGGTTCTCTCTAGTAAACTCATGAAAGGTCATCGGAGTATGACGCATAAGCTCCACCCGCGGGGAAGACCCACGGTAGCCACGTATCGGTCAAGGCTTTATGTGAAGCTAGATTCGCAGAAAACTTGCAGTTCAAGGCCCAGTCCACTGTTCAAGTTGCTTACTAGTGTAGCATAGAGTTCTAGGTGGAAGTTCAACTTAACAGTCTCCACTTCAATACCGGTATATAAAACAGTGTTTTGGAACCAAAGGCAAATTTTTGTTTGCCTCTGGGATCTGGTGGGGGATTGCTGGAATTTAGTCTATTTTGGGCAGCCCAATAACAATTTCAGAAATTCCTAATAAATCCTAGAGGCCCAATTAGCCCATTTGTGCAAGGCAAGGGATACTACTAAAGTTTAGTCCCACATTGCTAGTTTAGTGGGAGTTGGACCTCCTTATAAGGGAGGTTCTCTCCCCACTTGTATGAGCATGAGAACAAGAGGGATATCCACGCGCGCTCCTCCTCCGCCGCCCGCCTCGTCACGACGCGCCGCGGGTTGCGGGGATGAGCCGAGCTGATATCTAAATTTTGCCACGCACTAAGGGTATACGAAAGGTCACACGAAAGCTGAAAAGATTTTTGCGAAAGTGGAGTTCGAATGCGAACGGTGCAGCCCTTCGGCTGCTGGCAGTTCGCTTCATCTCCGTCTTTTCGTTTCGCCTCCCGTCGTTGCCCTCTCGCCTCCTTCTCTTGCGCCTATAAACGGGAGGTCGCTCCTCCCAGAGAGACGCACCAGAACTACTCCTTCCCTCGCCATCGGTTCCATCTCTGAGTTGCTGCTGTCTTCCTCATCCCGGCTTGCGGCGTGCACCGCACGTCGGGACAGTAGGCCTCCGAGACCACACCTTTTGAGTCCTGTACGGGAGAAGGGTGATAAGGTTTTTGGGGAGCGCTCAGCGCGACTACTGGCTGCTTCATTACGGACGATCCGGTCGCCGACGACTACTTCCCCGACGACGACTTCTTCCCCAACGTCCACGACCTCCTCGACGACATGGCAGGCGAGGACACCGACCCCAAGTCCAGCGCTTCTGCTGCTGCTGTCCCGTACGTGTTCTTCTCCTTTCTATTAGAGGTCCTTCTACAGTTCCTTGTTCTAGTATTTGCCCTAGATATGTTAGACTCTATTTCATATATGCAACTTGCTATACTGTCTGCTCTAGATATGTTTAGTTACAGTTCATATATGAAGATGTTGTTTACCTTCTCTTTGTCAAATCGCATGGCTTGTTTTATCACTACTATTCTGATCATGCTTTATCTATTATTTCTATTAATAAAATCATTTGGTAAATTGCTCATATTTCCAACAATCCAAAAACCTTATTATAGGCAATTTACCCCGAGTGGTTTTGCTGCTTCCATGAGACCTCCTATGTTTGAGGGTATCCACTATAAGAGGTGGCGCGTGAGAGCAGTCTTATGGTTTCAAACCATGAGTTGCTATGACGCCACTCTCGGGAAACCTGAAGGAGAGCTTGATGCTCAACAGGCACAAGCTTTTCAGAAAATGGATACTCTGTTTAAGGCTGCTCTCTTGAGTGTTCTTGGTGAGAGCATCTCCGACAGACGCGGGCTAGCGCGACGCGCTAAAAAAAGTATACAACGCCGAAATAACGCTTTTGCGCGCGGGAGGTTTACCAGACGCACAAAACCACAGCGCCCAACCCGGCGGACCCACGCGCAGCTGCCTGCGCGCTCAAGCCGGCGCCCCAAATTTGCAGCTCCGCTGCCCGCGTGCACTAAATTTGCAGCTTCATTTTTGTGCGTGCTCTATTTTACAGCTTTTGCTGGAGCGTTATTTTTGGTCACGCACGCGCAATATAGGAATCTTTTTCAGCACGCGCCTTATATAGCGCGTCTGTTGGAGATGCTCTGAGGACATAGTTGATGCTTATGCATCAATTGATAATGGAAAAGATATATGGGATGCACTCGAGGCCAAGTTTGGTGTCTCGGATGCTGGCACTGAGCTGTACATCATGATGAAATTCTATGATTACAGGATGACTGAAGAGCGCTCCATGGTTGAGCAAGCTCATGAGATACAGTCATTTTCTAGAGAACTTGAGCACTTCAGTTGTATGCTACCGGACAAGTTTGTTGCCGGAGGTATCATCACTAAGCTTCCTCCTTCATGGAGGAACTTTGCTACCTTACTGAAGCATAAGAGACAGGAGTTTTCCATCCCGGATCTCATTGGCACTCTTGATGTGGCAGAAAAGGCAAGAGCAAAGGATACACGTGCTCCAGGTATTGAGGGAGGATATAGAGCCAATCTGGTACAGAAGAAGAACTTCCGGCCCCACAAGTTCAAGAACAAGGGCAAGTTTGATGGTAAAGCAAAGTTTGATGGGAAGAACAAAGCTGTGCAGCACACGAACTTCAAGAAGAAGAATGACAAGAAGAAAGGTGCTTGTCATGTGTGTGGCGATCCTGATCATTGGGCTCCTAGTTGCCCTAATCGCTATGACAAGCGTCACCCTCAGAAAGGCGGCAAGACCGCTAATGTTGTCATTGGAGACACTGACATGAAGGATGATGGGTATGGTATATTTCCCACTATTCTTTCAGTATGTCATTCTCCTGATTGGTTGATTGACACGGGTGCTAATGTGCATGTATGCGGTGATATTTCCATGTTTTTGTCTTATCAGACCGCAGGGACTTCAACCATGCTGATGGGTAACGGTTCAAGTGCTTCTGTTCATGGTGTTGGCACGGTTGATCTGAAGTTTACTTTGGGGAAGATCGTGCGGCTGAAGAACGTGCATTATGTCCCCTCCGTCAATAAAAATCTTGTCAGCGGATCTCTTCTGTGTAGAGATGGCTACAAGCTTGTCTTTGAGTCGAATAAATTTGTAATATCCAAGTATGGAACCTTTGTTGGTAAAGGCTATGAGTCAGGAGGCCTGTTTCGTTTATCCTTATGAGATGTTTGCAATAAAGTTGTTAATCATATTTGCAACAATAGTGAACCAAATGTGTGGCATTCACGTCTTTGTCATGTTAACTTTGGTTGCATGTCGCGACTAGCGAAGTTGAACTTAATCCCTAGTTTCACCACTGTCAAGGGATCCAAGTGTCAAGTGTGTGTGCAAGCTAAGCAACCTCGTAAGTCTCATGTGACTGCGGAAACGAGAAATCTTGCACCACTAGAACTCATACATTCAGATCTATGTGAAATGACTGGTGTTTTGACAAAAGGTGGAAAGAAATATTTCATGACGTTAATTGACGACTCCACTAGATACTGTCGTGTGTATCTTCTGAAATCTAAGGATGAGGCTTTGAAGTTTTTCAAGATCTATAAAGCTGAAGTGGAAAACCAACTTGATCGAAAAATCAAGAGGCTTAGGTCCGACCGTGGTGGGGAGTATTTTCCAATGAATTTGATGCTTTTTGTGTGGAACATGGTATAATCCATGAGAGGACGCCTCCCTATTCACCTCAGTCAAATGGGGTGGCCGAAAGAAATCACCGTACTCTAACAGATTTGGTTAACGCCATGTTAGACACTTCGGGTCTCTCCAAGGCATGGTGGGGGGAGGTGATATTGACTGCATGTCATGTCCTAAACCGAGTTCCCACAAAGAACAAAGAGATAACTCCATTCGAGGAATGGGAGAAGAAAAGGTTAAAACTCTCTTATCTACGAACATGGGGTTGTTTGGCGAAAGTAAATGTTCCAATTCCAAAGAAGCAGAAGCTTGGACCAAAGACAGTGGATTGTGTTTTCCTGGGATATGCTTTTCATAGCATTGGCTATAGATTCTTGGTTGTAAAATCTGAGGTACCTGACATGCATGTCGGTACGATCATGGAGTCGAATGATGCGACTTTCTTTGAAGATATCTTTCCCATGAAGGATATGGCTACCTCATCGAATCAGGAGATGCCTAGTTCATCGAATCAGGAACCAGTTACAATTACCGAACCTGCCATTTCGATGGAACACGTTGAAAGTCCTGTGGAGGAGAACAATGAAGTTCCTATTAGGAGCAAGAGACAAAGGTCTACAAAGTCCTTTGGTGATGATTTTCTTGTGTATCTCATAGATGACACTCCCAGTTCTATTTCAGAGGCCTATGCATCTGAATGTTGGGGAACGTAGTAATTTCAAAAAAAATCCTACGTACACGCAAGATCATGGTGATGCATAGCAACGAGAGGGGAGAGTGTTGTCCACGTACCCTCGTAGACCGAAAGCGGAAGCGTTAACACAACGCGGTTGATGTAGTCGTATGTCTTCACGATCCGACCGATCAAGTACCGAACGTACGGCACCTCCGAGTTCAGCACACGTTCAGCTCGATGACGTCCCTCGAACTCCGATCTAGCCGAGTGTTGAGGGAGAGTTTCGTCAGCATGACGGCGTGGTGACGATGATGATGTTCTACCGACGCAGGGCTTCGCCTAAGCACCGCTACGATATTATCGAGGTGTAATATGGTGGAGGGGGGCACCGCACACGGCTAAGAGATCAATGATCAATTATTATGTCTATGGGGTGCCCCCTGCCTCCGTATATAAAGGATCAAAGGGGGAGAGGTGCGGCCAGCCTTGGGGCGCGCCAGGAGGAGTCCTACACCCAACGGGAGTAGGACTCCCCCCCTTTTTCTAGTTGGATTAGGACTTGGGAGGGGGGAAAGAGGAGAGGGAGAAGAAGGAAGGGGGGGCGCCGCCCCCTTCTCCTTGTCCTATTCGGACTAGGGGGAGGGGCGCGCGGCCCAGCCCTAGCCGCCTCTCCTCTCTTCCACCTAGGCCCACTAAGGCCCATTATGTTGCCGGGGGGTTCCGGTAACCTCCCGGTACTCCGGTAAAATCCCGATTTCACCCGGAACACTTCCGATATCCAAACATAGGCTTCCAATATATCAATCTTTATGTCTCGACCATTTCGAGACTCCTCGTCATGTCCGTGATCACATCCGGGACTCCGAAAAACCTTCGGTACATCAAAACATATAAACTCATAATATAACTGTCATCGAAACGTTAAGCGTGCGGACCCTACGGGTTCGAGAACTATGTAGACATGACCGAGACACGTCTCCAGTCAATAACCAATAGCGGAACCTGGATGCTCATATTGGCTCCCACATATTCTACAAAGATCTTTATCTGTCATACCGCATAACAACATACGTTGTTCCCTTTGTCATCGGTATGTTACTAGCCCGAGATTCGATCGTCGGTATCTCAATACCTAGTTCAATCTCGTTACCGGCAAGTCTCTTTACTCGTTCTGTAATACATCATCTCGCAACAAACTCATTAGTTGCAATGCTTGCAAGGCTTAAGTGATGTGTATTACCGAGAGGGCCCAGAGATACCTCTCCGACAATCGGAGTGACAAATCCTAATCTCGAAATACGCCAACCCAACAAGTACCTTCGGAGACACCTGTAGAGCACCTTTATAATCACCCAGTTACGTTGTGACGTTTGGTAGCACACAAAGTGTTCCTCCGGTAAACGGGAGTTGCATAATCTCATAGTCATAGGAACATGTATAAGTCATGAAGAAAGCAATAGCAACATACTAAATGATCGAGTGCTAAGCTAACGGAATGGGTCAGGTCAATCACATCATTCTCCTAATGATGTGATCCCGTTAATCAAATGACAACTGATGTCAATGGCTAGGAAACATAACCATCTTTGATCAACGAGCTAGTCAAGTAGAGGCATACTAGTGACACTTTGTTTGTCTATGTATTCACACAAGTATTATGTTTTCGGTTAATACAATTTTAGCATGAACAATAAACATTTATCATGATATAAGGAAATAAATAATAACTTTATTATTGCCTCTAGGGCATATTTCCTTCACTGAAGATGCTGACTACTGGAAGGAAGCGGTTCGTAGCGAGATGGATTACATCTTGGCGAATGAAACTTGGGAGATAACTGATCGTCTGTATGGGTATAAACCTATAGGATGCAAATGGGTATTCAAGAAAAAGCTTAGGCCTGATGGTACTATTGAAAAGTACAAGGGTCGGCTCGTGGCTAAGGGTTATACCCAAAAGGAAGGTGAAGACTTCTTTAATACTTACTCACCTTTGGCTCGACTGACCACTATTCGAGTTCTACTTTCACTAGCTGCCTCGCATGGTCTTCTCGTTCATCAAATGGATGTTAAGACTGCTTTCCTAAATGGAGAGTTGGACGAGGAAATTTATATGGAACAACCAGATGGGTTTGTACTAGACGCGGCTCCATCGCTGATATGCAGCTTTGCGGACCTTTAAGGTGGCTCACCAAAAGTGAAACCATTGCCGTTGAACGAATCAGACTGGGGCAACACCCCGAACACGCCATCGAATTCAAGGACGCGGTTGGTGCGAAGGTGACATACATACAGGTTCCTTGTGCGACTGGAATTACATACATACATACATACATGCATATATGCATGCATACATACATACATACATACAGGACTGGACTAGTGTTGTGTGCCGTACGCGGGCGGGCCGGGGAGCGTCGGCGGTCCGGCGGTGTACATATAGCGATGGATGGATCCATCAAGTAGGAGTAGTAGCGACGGACAGACGGATGGAGGGACCACCACGATCGAGCTCCAGTGCATGTGTTTATTATGTTGTACTCCTACCTACACAAGTGGAGTAGGTATCATTCATTCCCCTCGCTCGGCCGCTTGGTAGGTAGGTACAACATCATGTACCACTGTCAGTCGGTATTCACACGTAGGCAGGTAGGGTATATATACCTTTTCTCCGTGATTCAATTGCATGGACACAAGGCTCAAAAGGATTTCCACTCAATGTGATGGCATGCGTCCGTCCGTCGGTCCGTCCCTCAACTGACCGACCGGCCGACCTATTTTGTAGGAAAGAGTCCAAAACAAATCTTCAACTTGTAGAAAAAAGCTAAATCGAACCCTCAACTATCAATCTCTGAAATCAGGGTCTATTTTGAACCCTGAGTGCGTTCCCAAACAGATACAGGGATTGCTTTTTTTTTTGCGAGGGAGAAACATGGATTGCTGACGTGGCAGATTAAAGCCGGGATTGTTGACTGCGGCTTGAGGGAGATTTTTCTTTTCCAGCAAATTACCGTCCTTTCACACCCACTAGTCTGTGACGCCCATATAGTTAAGCTAGAGTGAACCTCCGCTAATGATGCCACGTCACCTCGATTACTGTTGCTAATCTCGCGTTAGTTCGAAACCGATTCAAATTCAAATTTGTATTAAACGCAAACAATAAAAATTTTCAAATATTAAAACTAAAAAGTTCGGAGTGAACCAAATATTGCATAGGTAATTATGGTGGAGAAACCACACCTTTATAAAATTCTTAAATACTATAAGATGAATAAAACAGCAGTAAAAACAATTAATTAAATACCTTTTGTAATAAATAAAATGTCAAACTAAATTATTTGAGGACTAGACTGTTTGTGGCTATGGACTAAGTTGAAATACTAATTTAGATGCTACGAGTATATTTTACTAAAACTAAAATAATTAGATCCTAAAATATAAACAGAAAAGGAAATAACGAAAATAAATAAAAGAACTAAAACTAAAACTAACCAAAAAAAGGAGAACCCCCCCCCCCCCCCCGGTGGGCCATGGCCCAGATGGCCTCGGTGCCAAACAGGCCGGCCCAGCCGGTGCCTACATCACCCCTGGGGCGACCGAACCCTAGCGGTCCCTCCCCAGTCGCCCCACTCCCCACTCCCCTCGCCCCCACTCGCCCCCTCCCCCCCCACAATCTGGATCGGGATCGCCCAATCCCGCGCCGCCCCGCGACTTCGACGACGGCGCCCGTCGCCGGCGCCGCACTGCTGCCGTCGCCTCCCCTCTTCCCTCCTTTGCGCCCCCCCCGATTGGATCGGGGGAACGAACCTTCCCAAGGTGCCCCGACCTCGTCGACCTTCCCCGCCGCCTCGACGCCGCGCGGAACGCCTCTGCCACGGCATCCTTGTCGTCGACCCTGTCACCACCTCGCCGTCCTCTTCGTCGTCACCTCGACCCCGTCCTCCTCCCCGTCGGCCTGCCTCCCCACCGCACGTCGTCTTCGACCTCCTCCCCGAGCAACGCTGCCCGAACCTCTACAGCCCCCAGTGAGGACCCCGGTCCTCCTCTCTCCCTTCGCTCCCCTGCTCACCGCGCCGACCACCTGCGCCCGCCCGCACGATGCGCGCGCGCCCCGTGCACCCTGTTGCGCGCCTAGCAGCACTCGACCGCGCCCCGCGCGTGCTCACCGCTGGTACTCACGGCCTCGCCCACGCCTACAGCCACCGTGCTCATGCCCCGTTCGCCCCTCCTCGCCCTCGGAGCGCGCCCACGCGCTCCCGTGCGTCCCGCGCCGGACTCACGCCCTTCAGCCGCTAGCTCGCACCCGTCGTCGCCCGTCCGCTCCCTGCGGCTGCTCTAGCTTGCAGCCGCAGCTGCTTTCGGCTCGTCCGGTAGCCCCGTGCCGCCGCCTCTGTCCCGTGGCTCGCCGCCATGCTCGCTCCCCGCACCGCCGCCTCGCACCCTGCCTCGTCGCCGCTCGCCGTGTCCTTCCTCTCGCGCGAGGCCTTGCCGCGCTGAACGCCCGTCACCGCTTGCTCCGCCCTGTCGCGGTCCCTCCCGTGGCGCCGCCCTCCGCCGCCTCCCTTGGCCGGCATCGTGGGCGCTGGCGGCCTCGCCACGCCCGTGGCTGGCGCCCCCCTGCCTGTCGATCTGGGCGCTCGCCCAGTCGGGCGCCGACGCCCGCGCCCGCTAACCGCTCCGCCCTATTAGGCCTTTGGCCCTATGACAAACGGGGCCCAGCCCAGAACGTTTTGTAAAAAAAAAGAATTAATTAATTAAAAATAATTATAATATTAATTAAATCAATTGATTAGAGAATTAATTAACTTAATTAATCCTGTTTAATTAACCTAAATAGCTAATTAACCAAATTAACTATTGTTAATTATCTAAACAGTCAATGACATGCGGGACCCACACGTCAGATTGACCCAGTCAACGCCCTGTTGACTGCTGACGTCATGCTGACGTCAGCATACACTATTCTGGATAATGTTGAATTAAATTAATTAAATAAATTCTAAAAATGATTTAAAACTTTAGAAAATCATATAAAATAAACCGTCGCTGAGATGAAAATACTTTCTACATGAAAGTTCCTCAGAACGACGAGACGAATCCGGTTACGCAACCCGTTCGTCCGCCACACATCCCTGACATAGGAAACACGCAACTTTCCCCCTCCGGTTCATCTGTCTGAAAATGCAAAACACTAGGGATACTTCCCTGGATGTTTCCCCCCTTCACCGGTATCACCTCATACCGCGTTAGAACACGCCTAGCTCTGCCTGTTGTCCTGCTATGCACTTGCTTGCTATGTATTTACTGTTTCTCCCCCCCTCTTCTCTTCGGTAGACCCCGTGATGATGTTGATGCCCCTGTGGTCGACTACGTCACCGACGACCCCTCCTTCTTGTCTGAGCAACCAGGCAAGCCCCCCCCCCCTTGATCACGAGATATCGCCTACTCTTCTCTATACTGCTTGCATTAGAGTAGAGTAGCATGTTACTGCTTTCAGTTAATCCTATTCTGATGCATAGCATGTCATTTTTGCTACAGTTGTTACCCTTACCTGCAATCCTAAATGCTTAGTATAGGATGCTAGTATTCCATCAGTGGCCCTACATTCTTGTCTATCTGCCATGCTATACTACTGGGCCGTGATCACTCGGGAGGTGATCACGGGCATATGCTATATACTTTATACTGTTACATTACTTAAGATACTGTTCAGAGATGGGGGATGAAGGGGCAGGCGGCTCCATCCCGGTAGAGGTGGGCCTGGGTTCCCGACGGCCCCCGACTGTTACTTTGTGGCGGAGCGACAGGGCAGGTTGAGACCACCTAGGAGAGAGGTGTGCCTGGCCCTAGTCGGCATTCGCGGATACTTAACACGCTTAACGAGATCTTGGTATTTGATCTGAGTCTGGCCACTGGCCTATACGCACTAACCAACTACGCGGGAACAGTTATGGGCACTCAACGTCGTGGTATCAGCCGAAGCCTTCGTGACGTCAGCGACTGAGCGACGCGCGCCAGATTGGACCGCGTAACGTGACTTCCTTTGTAATGGAGGTTGCTAGGTCTGCTTCCGGACGCCCACGCAATGTGCAGGTGTGCAATGGGCGATGGGCCCAGACCCCTGCGCCATAGGATTTAGACCGGCGTGCTGACCTCTCTGTTGTGCCTAGGTGGGGCTGCGACGTGTTGATCTTCCGAGGCCGGGCATGACCCAGGAAAGTGTGTCCGGCCAAATGGGATCGAGCGTGTTGGGTTATGTGGTGCACCCCTGCAGGGAAGTTTTTCTATTCGAATAGCCGTGTCCCTCGGTAAAAGGACGACCCGGAGTTGTACCTTGACCTTATGACAACTAGAACTGGATACTTAATAAAACACCCTTCCAAGTGCCAGATATAACCCGGTGATCGCTCTCTAACAGGGCGACGAGGAGGGGATCGCCGGGTAGGATTATGCTATACGATGCTACTTGGTGAACTTACCATCTACTCTCTCCTACATGCTGCAAGATGGAGGTGGCCGGAAGCGTAGTCTTCGACAAGATTAGCTATCCCCCTCTTATTCTGGCATTCTGCAGTTCAGTCCACCGATATGGCCCTTTACACATATACCCATGCATATGTAGTGTAGCTCCTTGCTTGCGAGTACTTTGGATGAGTACTCACGGTTGCTTTCCTCCCTCCTTTCCCCCTTTCCATTCTACCTGGTTGTCGCAACCAGATGCTGGAGCCCAGGAGCCAGATGCCACCATCGACGACGACTCCTACTACACCGGAGGTGCGTACTACTACGTGCAGCCTGCTGACGACGACCAGGAGTAGTTAGGAGGATCCCAGGCAGGAGGCATGCGCCTCTTTCGATCTGTATCCCAGTTTGTGCTAGCCATCTTATGGCAACTGGTTTAACTTATGTCTGTACTCAGATATTGTTGCTTCCACTGACTCGTCTATGATCGAGTACTTGTATTCGAGCCCTTGAGACCCCTGGCTTGTATTATGATGCTTGTATGACTTATTTTATTTTTAGAGTTGTGTTGTGATATCTTCAAGTGAGTCCCTGATCTTGATCGTACACGTTTGTGTGTATGATTATTGTACGATTGAATCGGGGGCGTCACAAGTTGGTATCGGAGCCGACTGCCTGTAGGAATCCCCTTCCAGACTCCTTGGTCGAAGTTGAGTCTAGTCATTGCAAAACTTTTACTAACATGGCTGTGCGGCTTATGGGCCCACGTCTCCATTGGGTGGTATTAGGATCTTTTACTCCTCAATCTTTACTCTGGGACTCTGAGCTCTTTTCTATTCGGGTTAAATGATTTTGCTAAAAACAAAACTAACTTTAGGTTCTCGCAAATACATTCTCCTGGAGAGCCCCTCACTTCAGATGATCGCCTGATGGACTAGAAGATTCCGAAGTTACTCTATGATGTTCTCTCGAGTCTTTGTGACATCGCATTTGCAATTTCCTTCCACCGTCAACCCCTATGAAAACTGCATACACTTGCCATTCATACAATCATTCCCCGTTGATCTTGTTATTACAAGCTGTCCTGAAATACTCTCTGTTGTCCCGAGAATCCTTTGAGCTTACTGCCTTGCAGTTCTTTACCACATGAATACCCCTACGGATAATTGCTCACACTTATTGAGTATTCGTTCATCCACAGTTGATTCCTGTATTTCACAAAAGTCTTCGAAATACCATTCGTTCTTCTAAAAATCCTTGACATCCTAATGCTCTTGAAATTCTTGCTTACTAGCATTATGATTAATCCCATCAGTCTGGTAATCTGATTGGCATCCTTTGTCAATATCATTTTGAGCCCATTGATTCAATATGTTGCGAATGCTCGCAATCCTGAATCATATCCTAGAATTCATTCTTTCGGCTCAGACGTCATTTTTAACATGAGCTGGATCTCGACCAATCAAATTGTCGTCGTTTGTACCCCTAAGCTTACTCAAGTTATCCATCCTTAATCAGAGCGTTTGCTTCTGATCCCTTGATTTGGAAATCATAAATTCCTTTGCATCTGAACTTGGAATTAGTCAGTTGTTTCTATAATCTAGTGCCTTTGCATTGTTTCTTCCTTTGATTGTGCCGGTACTCACATTAGCACTGTTATGGACCGTTAGATACTTTGTTGGATTTTATCTGACAACACCCTTCATATTCAATAACCTTGTGAGCCTTTCCTCGGATACATAATGCCTTTGGTAAATTGTATCCTCTGCATTCTCAACCATGCTCTGCCTTCGAGCTTGAGTTAATTACTCCTAAAGATTGTGGTATATGATTCTAAGATGCCCCGATGGGTTGAACCTATACCTTTTCTAATCTGTGTAAACCCGGAAACTTCTACGGGTCATATTCTACTGGTGTTATGCCAGATAAAATTTCAACACTGCAACTTCGTCAAAAACAAGAAGTGAATGAAAGTTTATGCAATGGAAAAGTGGGAGTCGACCTTGAACTTTGTGTTCATTCCCATGGACACGATGTAGATCTTATCATGAAAGCTTCTGTTAATTTAATTATTCCCTGGGTATAAGTTCATCTTATATCTGGGATCTGGCCTTTGCAAGCATAGTTCCAACCATGTTCTCCTTTAAATATCTTTTCTCGTGCAAGTTTAAATACTTGTCTTCTGCAGATCATTTCATGTCTCCACCATCTACTCTGCTCTACCGTCGAGTATTACACTCTGGTATCTCGAGAATATCATGGAACTGCATAACTTCTTATGGGTTCTTCATCAACTGTTCTGATTCCAATTTTCCTGGGTTCTGGGTTGTCGTCAACCAAGAACACCAAATAGTGAATCGAGTCCGCAATCAGATTCAATAACTCTAAGTAATTTTCATTGCTTACGAGTTTAATAATCCTTCAAGTCATCGCAAGCCTGATCGGTTATATCATTATCGTGCTAAATTTTAACTGTGCTACCTGATCCTTATTTCCGGAGCATAACTTTTGACGATGAGCCAAGCTTACGGCGATCGTCCTCGGCATACCATTTCGCCTTGAACAACAATCTTGATTTCAAGTTTGTATTGCACTAGTGGTTTCAATTCGCTCAATCATTCATTTGACTTGATGTCATCGCCGATCGATTACATCTTAATGGAATCTCTCGACAGTTCCGGCTTCGAACCGTGCCCCTAAGCCGCCGACGCACGGAGGCGAGAACGCACCGATGGCCAGAAAACGGGCCGTTCGGGAGCGAGATTGCATGACGACGGCATACCAGAAGATCGGGATGCTTTGCCGCCCACCCGCCTAGCCTCTAAGGTCCCCGAGAGGCTGCTGAGGACGCCACACAGTGTTCTGGCTCCCAACCACGCCCCTAAGCCGTCGCCGCACGGAAGCGAGATCGCACCGATGGCCAGAAAACGGGCCATTCGGTAGCGAGATCGCATGACGATGGCATACCGGAAGATCTGGCCGCTTTGCCGCCCGCTCGCCTGGCTTCTAAGATCTCCGACAGGGTGCTGAGGATGCCACATGGTGTTCATCTCCCAACCGCGCCCTAAGCTGCCCCGCACGGAGGCGAGATCGCACCGATGGCCAAAAAACGGGCTGTTCGGTAGTGAGATCGCATGACGACGGCATACCAGAAGATCGGGCTGCTTTGTCACCCGCCTGCCTGGCCTCTAAGGTCACCAACAGGCTGTTGAGGATGCCACAGGGTGTTCTGGCTCCCAAACGCACCCCTAAGCCACCGCCGGATGGAGACTAGATCGCACTGATGGCCAGAAAACAGGCGGTTCGGTAGTGAGATCGCATGACGACGGCATACCGGAAGGTCGGGCCACTTTGCCCCCCGCCCAACTGGCCTCTAAGGTCCCCGACAGGCTGCTAAGGATGCCACATGGTGTTCCGCTCCCAACCGCGCCCCTAAGCCACCACCGCACGGAGGCGAGATCGCATCGATGGCCATAAAATGGGTCGTTCGGTAGCAAGATCGCATGACGACAGCATACCAGAAGATCGGGCCGCTTTGCCGCCATCCCACCTAGCCTCTAAGGTCCTCGACAGGCTGGTGAGGATGCCACATGGTGTTTCATGTCCCAACCGCACCCCTAATCCGCCATCGCAGGGAGGCGAGATCGCACCGATGGCCAGAAAACGGGTTGTTCGGTAGCGAGATCGCATGACGACGACATACCGGAAGATCGGGCCGCTTTGCCGCCTGCCCGCCTGACCTCTAAGGTCGCCGACAGGCTGCTGGGGATGCCACATGGTATTTCGGCTCCCAACCGCGCCCCTAAGCCACCGCCGCATGGAGGCGAGATCACACCGATGGCCAGAAAACAGGCCGTTCGGTAGCGTGATTGCATGACGACGGCATACTGGAAGATCGGGCTACTTTGCCGCCCGCCCGGCTGGCCTCTAAGGTCCCCAATAGGCTGCTGAGAATGCTACATGGTGTTCCGGCTTGCAACCGCGCCCCTAATCCGCCGCCGTACGGAGGCGAGATTGTACCGATGGCCAAAAAACGGGCCGTTCAGTAGAGAGATCGCATGACGACGGCATACCGGAAGATCGGACCGCTTTGCTGAAAGGACCCCGATTTTCCACGAAGGGAAAATCCACTGATTTGAGTTATAATGTGATAGTCCCAAGAGATCACTCCATCACATTATCATATATCGGTTGATATTACAGCCATACATCGAGAGATTAGAAGTTACAAGGTATTACAACACTTGACATCACACCTAATACATGGTTAATCTAGCGGAAACGTATACAAGATGTCTTCGGGGTGAAGGCTCCTCCTTCAAGGATATCATCAGAGTTGGCGTAGAGTATCTACGGGCATAGAATTCATCTCCTAAACCAAACTTGAGCATAGGCACGAGACCACCTAATCCTTCCAACCTTTACCTCACTGTAGGCCAGGAAATCTGCACACCGCCAGATGTGTGCAGGCGTTGGTCAACACCGATGAGCTTTAGTGGAAAGGAGAAATAAAGGGATCTGGCAATCCTATTATTTGGCTGTGGTTTTCCTATGTATGCATCATCAATATTATAATAGTTCATCAAGTTTTAATCCATCTCATCCACACACATTCTCCCATCCCTTGGGTTCTTAGCGGTGCGGTTGTCAAGGTGGCTAGGATAAACACAGGCGAAAAGAGGTAGAGTCCGATGGTCATGGCGACGGGACTCGCGGCCATGAGCTTAACCTACCCGAGTTGGCATCCGTCGTTCTACGATCATCGTATCCCGACTCGTCCACTAAGTTAGACCATAAAGGGTTCATTGTGTGTGGGTGATTGATGTCTACTACACAACCTTCTTCTTGTAGACGTTGTTGGGCCTCCAAGTGCAGAGGTTTGTAGGACAGTAGCAAATTTCCCTCAAGTGGATGATCTAAGGTTTATCTCCCAAATCAACAAACACCTTTGGAGATACCTATAGAGCATCTTTATTGTCACCCAGTTACGTTGTGACGTTTGATAGCACAAAAGGTATTCCTCCGGTATCCGTGAGTTGCATAATCTCATAGTCGAAGGAAGAGTCATCCGGATCAGTGTCAAAGCTTGCATCGGCCCGTTACTAAACCTCTCTCACAAGCAAAACATGATCACACCAATCTGTGACCAATTTGTATGGGATTTGGTACAGTGAGTCGAATCGGACTAATTTACATTATTGACCTGGCCTGCTTAGAAGAAGGAGACCTGTACTGCTTCTTCCGTGAGGTACTCAGCCATAGTACATTTAAAAAAGAATCAGTAATTAAAGCCATAAATATGCATCAATTTGACTTAAGATTTTGGCCAAGCTGGATTGCCTAGGAGGTAAAGGGAGCACCTCTTCATGACTTATACATATTCCTTTGACTATGAGATTAGCCAACCCAACAAACACTTTTGGAGATACCTGCTCTACAAAGCGGCGGCACGGAACGGTGTGGAGACGGTGGCGGTGTGGTCACGACACACTAGAGCCGAATAGGGGCTAGTGTACTATTGGCTCAGAGGCAAAGCTCGTCGGCATGACCATGCTGAGCGGGGAGGCCGGAGCTGGGCGGAACTGCTCTGCGAGATGGTGGTGGCCATGGGGCTTCACCGCGCCGGTGAGGCCGGGTCCAGGGCGAGTTAGGGCTCCATCTGGCCAAAGGGTAGGTCTCACCGCGTTCCCTGGTGGGGAGAACCAGGATCTATGGCTTGTGCTAACTCCACTGGTCCGGGGAGGTCGGAACGAGGCGTCGCCATGGGAGGTCTCGGCCATGGTGAGCAAGGCAGGCAGGGCCTAGTCAAGTCGGCATTCTGGAACGCCAGTGACTTGGTTGGGATGGTGCGGTCCGTGTGTGCGTGTGCAAGTGTCCAAGGGCCAAGGCGAGGCTGGTCAGGGGACTACCTTCCCTACTAGCGTCTCAGGGCGGCCGGAACGCGGTTGCGCCATGGCTGGGCTCGGCCATGGTGAGCACGTGCGGGAGCGGGGCTGCGGGGTGCTCACCGGCGACTACAGTGGAGCTCCAACAAGGCGGTGCTGCTATCCACAGCGAGGTGACGGGGCGGACGTCACAGGGATGGGCAGGAGCTCGCTGCCAAGGCAGAGCGACGAACGACGTCGTGGCCGAAGGGCTTGGTGTGGACACTGCTGCAGCTTGGCTCCATGGTCAGCAGGGTCATGATGCAGGGCGCGGTGTGGTTGTCGGGCTCCAGCGAGTCATCCGTGTCGTAGACGATGTGGCGACCACACTGGAGACGGAATCGCAGGCGCGACGTCGAGGTGGTGGAGTTTCGGGTTGGAGCAGAGGATGACGTTTTGGCCGCGGTTCCAGAGGCTCCAGGTTGGTGTGTCTGCGGAAGACGACGTCGCGGTGGCGGGGCACTGCACGACGTCGATGCTGGGCGTGACGTCAGGGCGGGGAGGCTCGGCCGGGGTCGACGACGTGGTCGTGGCGTCCGTGGTCGTGCGCCGTCGCTGCAGCGTGGCAGGGCTCGGGGCTAGGCCGCATTGGTAGGGTTGCAGTGGACGTGGGCTCGGGCGATGTCGCAGACTGCATCGAGGTCGGTGATGGGGCGCGGCTCCGAGAACGACGAGGCCGAGCGCCGTGGTGGCTATCGGTGTCAAAATTGGCGGATCTCGGGTCGGGGGTCCCGAACTGTGCCTCTAGGATTGATGGCAACAGGAGACGGGGGACACAATGTTTACCCAGGTTCGGGCCCTCTCTATGGAGGTAATACCCTACTTCCTGCTTGATTGATCTTAATGAATATGTGTGTTACAAGAGTTGATCTACCACAAGATCGTAATGGCTAAACCCTAGAAGTCTAGCCTATGAGAATAAGGTCCTGAATCTGTCCCTATCCGGACTATGCTCTCCGGTTTATATAGGCACCGGAGAGATCTAGGGTTACATGGAGTCGGTTACATAAGAGGGAATCTTCATAGTCGGTCGCCTAGCTTACCTTCCACGACAAGGAGAGTCCAATCCGGACACTGGTATAGTCTTCGGCCTTCATGTCTTCACAGCCCATCAGTCCGGCCCAATGGATAACAGGCCGGACGCCCGAGGACCCCTTAGTCCAGGACTCCCTCAGTAGCCCTGATACGTCTCCGTCGTATCTATAATTTTTGATTGTTCCATGCCAATATTATTCAACATTCATATACTTTTGGCAACTTTTTATACTATTTTTTGGGACTAACATATTGATCCAGTGCCCAGTGCCAGTTCCTGTCTGTTGCATGTTTTATGTTTCACAGAAACCCATATCAAACGGAGTCCAAACGGGATAAAAACGGACGGAGAATTATTTGGAATATTTGTGATTTTTGGGAAGTAAAATCAACGCAAGACGGTGCCCGAGGTGGCCACGAGACAGGGGCCCACGCCCACTCCAGGTGGGCGCGGCCCCCACCCTCCTGGGCCCCTCGTAAGGTGGTTGATGCCCTTCTTTGGCCGCAAGAAAGCTAATTTTTGGAAAAAAGATCTGGGCGAAGGTTTCAATCCAATCGGAGTTACGGATCTCCGGATATAAAAGAAACGGTGCCAGGGCAGAAAAGGAGAGCGCAGAAACAGAGAGAGACAGAGAGATAGATCCAATCTCGGAGGGGCTCTCGCCCTCCCACGCCATGGGAGCCAAGGACCAGAGGGGAAACCCTTCTCCCATCTAGGGAGAAGGTCAAGGAAGAAGAAGAAGAAGAAGAAGAAGGGGGGCTCTCTCCCCCTTGCTTCCGGTGGCGCCGGAACGCCGCCGGGGGCCATCATCATCACCGCGATCTACACCAACACCTCCGCCATCTTCACTAACGTCTCCATCACCTTCCCCCCTCTATCTACAGCGGCCCACTCTTCCGCAACCCGCTGTACCCTCTACTTGAACATGGTGCTTTGTGCTTCATATTATTATCCAATGATGTGTTGCCATCCTATGATGTCTGAGTAGATTTTCGTTGTCCTATTGGTGGTTGATGAATTGCTATGATTGATTTAATTTGCTTGTGGTTATGTTGCTGTACTTTGGTGCCCATCATATGAGCGCGCGCGTGGATCACACCATAGGGTTAGTTGTATGTTGATAGGACTATGTATTGGAGGGCAAGAGTGACAGAAGTTTCTACCTACCAATAGAAATTGATGCATCCGGGATTGAAGGGGGACCAATATATCTTAATGCTATGGTTGGGTTTCACCTTAATGAACGTTAGTAGTTGCGTATGCTTGCTAATAGTTCCAATCATAAGTGCATAGAATTCCAAGTCAGGGATGACATGCTAGCAGTGGCCTCTCCCACATAAAACTTGCTATCGGTCTAGTAAAGTAGTTAATTGCTTAGGGACAATTTCACAACTCCTACCACCACTTTTCCACACTCGCTATATTTACTTTATTGCATCTTTATCTAAACAGCCCCTACTTTTTATTTACGTGCTCTTATCTTGCAAACCTATCCAACAACACCTACAAAGTACTTCTAGTTTCATACTTGTTCTAGGTAAAGCGAACGTCAAGCGTGCGTAGAGTCTTATCAGTGGCAGATAGGACTTGAGAGAGTATTTGTTCTACCTTTAGATCCTCGTTGGGTTCGACACTCTTACTTATCGAAAGAGGCTACAACTATCCCGTATACTTGTGGGTCATCAAGACCTTTTTCTGGCGCCGTTGCCGGGGAGTCATAGCGTGGGGTGATATTCTTGTGTGTGCTTGTTTGCTTTATCACTAAGTAATTTTTATTTGCTGTTCTAAGTTGTTCTCTATCTTTAGTTATGGATATGGAACACGAAATAAAAAAAATTAGGTGTACTTGCTACTCATGGAGATGGGGAACCTCCTAAAACCCTCGATGATCATCATGTGAAAAATATTATGTATTACTTTGATAATCCTGAGAAAACCCCATTCAATTTTGTAATGGGAGTAACGTTGGATCAACGTGAATACTTTAGGGATTATCGCTTGACACAAAAAGGGAAACTATTATGGGATCAAATTAATATGTTGTGTTGGTATGCTCGGGATCTATACTTGAGATATGATTATACTTGTTGCTCTAGGATGAAGGCTCCACACCTTCCCTTTTCATGCAAATTTAATGATAATGAAACCTTAGCTTCTTATGCTAATGGTATATATGATTACTATGATGTTGAACGAATTGAAGAATTTGTTGCTTTTAAGGCTGCTTATGAAATTGAATCTTTGTTTGAAAAGTATGAAGCTTTTGATGATGATGTTTATAGGCCTGAAATTTTTTCTATATTAAAATATTGCTATGAGAATTATGAATATAATTCCGATATTGATGCTTTTATTGAGAAAGTCTCCGCTGTCCAAGAAGAGACTAATATTTTGCAGGAGTCTATGGAAGAAGAAATTGATGAAACTGTGAGCTCATTGGATGAAAAAGATGATGAGGAGAGCGAAGAACAAAAGGAGGAAGAGCGGATTAGATACCCGTGCCCACCTTCTAATGAGAGTAACTCTTCAACTCATACATTGTTTAATTCCCCTTTGTGCTTACCGAAGGATGATTGTTATGATCCCGTTGATTCTCTTGAAATACCCCTTTTTGATGATGCTTGCTATGCTTGTGGCCAAGATGCCAATATGAGTTATGCTTATGGAGATGAACTTGCTATTGTTCCTTATGTTAAACATGAAATTGTTGCTATTGCACCCACGCATGATAGTCCTATTATCTTTTTGAATTCTCCAAACTACACTATATCGGAGAAGTTTGTGCTTATTAAGGATTATATTGATGGGTTGCCTTTTACTACTACACATGATGATTTTGATAGATATAATATGCATGTGCTTGCTGCTCCTAATTGCAATTATTATGAGAGAGGAACTATATCTCCACCTCTCTCTGTTTCCAATATGATAGAATTGCAAGAAACTGTTTATACTATGCATTGGCCTTTA
Source organism: Triticum aestivum (assembly GCF_018294505.1). NCBI lineage: Eukaryota > Viridiplantae > Streptophyta > Magnoliopsida > Poales > Poaceae > Triticum > Triticum aestivum. The sequence goes on from NC_057805.1 coordinate 517,638,085, forward strand.
CTATGTGTGCATGAATTGTTATTTTATGACATGCCGATGCATAGGAAGTGAGTTAGACTTCGTCATTGCTTGATATATGTTGCTTTGTGCTCACTACTAAATTACAAATCATTGTTAATTAAAATTGGCTTCCATATACCTTGGGATCCGGGTGGATCCATTACTTGAGCACTATATGCCTAGCTTAATGGCTTTAAAGAAAGTGCTGCCAGGGAGACAACCCGGAAGTTTTAGAGAGTCATTTATTTCTGTTGAGTTCTTTCATATATTTTAAAAACAAAAAAATAAAGAGGGGAACCCAAAACTTTTCAAAAAGGAAAGTGAAAGTGAGAGAGACAAGCATTGTTGAAGTGGGAGAGCTCCTTGAACTTTGTTCATGCTCACGGAAACTTTGTGAATCTTGATTACAGAAACTTTTCAACAAAAATAATTATCTCCTTGTACAATTCCATTGTATTATAAAAATAATGTGCCAAGGTTTGCCTTTAGGATGTTTACAATGCTTGTTGGTTTGTACGGTGCGGGACAGAAACTTTGGCTGTAGTGCGCGATTTTACATTTTTAACTGGAACGTCAAATGGTTCTGATTCCTTTTCCACTGTCTTTCTGTACAAATTGTTTATGTTTACTAATTTTGGTAGAATTTTTGGGGTACCAGAAGTATGGTGAATGCTCAGATTGCTACAGACTGTTCTGTTTTTTGACAGATTCTGTTTTTGATGCATAGTTTGCTTGTTTTGATGAAACTATCAATTTCTATCAGTGGATTAAGCCATGGAAAAGCTATATTACAGTAGACACAATGCAAAAACAAAATTTGAATTGGTTTGCAACAGTACTTAGAGTAGTTATTTGCTTTATTATACTAACGGATCTTACCGAGTTTTCTGTTGGAGTTTTGTGTGGATGAAGTGTTTGATCGAGGAGGTATCGATATGAGGAAAAGGAAGGGAGGCAAGAGCTCAATCTTGGGGATGCCCAAGGCACCCCAAGTAAATATTCAAGGAGACTCAAGCGTCTAAGCTTGGGGATGCCCCGGAAGGCATCCCCTCTTTCTACAACAAGTATCGGCATGTTTTCAGATTCGTTTCGTTCATGCGATATGTGCAAGTCTTGGAGCATCTTTTGCATTTAGTTTTCATTTTTTTATGCACCATGCTGGTATGAGATAGTCCTTGGTTGATTTATAGAATGCTCATTGCACTTCACTTATATCTGTTGAGTATGGCTTTATAGAATGCTTCATGTGCTTCACTTATATCATTTGAAGTTTGGATTGCCTGTTTTTCTTTACATAGAAAACCGCCATTTGTAGAATGCTCTTTTGCTTCACTTATATTTGTTAGAGCGTGGGCATATCTTTTGTAGAAAGAATTAAACTCTCTTGCTTCACTTATATCTATTTAGAAAGATGACAGGAATTGGTCATTCACATGGTTAGTCATAAAATCCTACATAAACTTGTAGATCACTGAATATGATATGTTTGATTCCTTGCAATAGTTTTGCGATATAAAGATGGTGATATTAGAGTCATGCTAGTGGGTAGTTGTGGATTGTAGAAATACTTGTGTTGGAGTTTGTGATTCCCGTAGCATTCACGTATTGTGAACCGTTATGTAACAAAATCGGAGCATGAGGTATTTATTGATTGTCTTCCTTATGACTGGCGGTCGGGGACGAGCGATGGTATTTTCCTACCAATCTATCCCCCTAGGAGCATGCGTAGTAGTACTTTGCTTCGAGGGCTAATAAACTTTTGCAATAAGTATATGAGTTCTTTATGACTAATGTGAGTCCATGGATTATACGCACTCTCACCCTTCCATCATTGCTAGCCTCTTCGGTACCGTGCATTGCCCTTTCTCACCTCGAGAGTTGGTGCAAACTTCGCCGGTGCATCCAAACCCCGTGATACGATACACTCTATCACACATAAGCCTCCTTATATCTTCCTCAAAACAGCCACCATACCTACACTAGTAGAAAACGGGGCAAAGGTCACAGGGCAGTTTTCACATTAGCCCCGGTTCAGTCACGAACCGGGACCCATGGGGGCATTCGTCCCGGTTCGTGAGCCCAGGGGGCCGGCCGGGGCCTCGTGGGCATTGGTCCCGGTTCGAGCCACGAACCGGGACTAATGGTCCTCGCTCCTGGCCCACAACCATTTGTCCCGGTTCTTGGCATGAACCGGGACAGAAGGCCCGGATTTAGTACCGGTTCATGCCACGAACCGGGACCAATGAGGTGCCTATATATATCCCATCGCCACGGCAGAGCACTCCACAGTGCTTTGTTTTTCTCTGGCCGGCGAGGGGAGGGCTTTGTGGTGCTCTAGCTCACCTCCTATGCACATGAGGTGTTCGATGAAATGCCCGAGCCACACTAGTTAATCTTTCTCCTCTCGAAACTCGACCTCCGAGCTCCATTTTCCTCGAGATTTGTCTAGGTTTAGCGGCCCGTCACGTCCCATTCCCGTCTTCACCGCCGTCGACCGCCCGCGCGGATCTCGTCGCCGGCAACACCGTGGTGAGCCTCTTGTTCTTATCTTCTTTTTGAAAGAAAAAAATTCTTACTTTAGATAGATACTTGTCTAATTTTCTTACTATTTTATTCCTTCTTATTACATAGTGCGATGGTTTTGGTATCCGCCCCCGTCGGCCCTCGTCCTGTCTATGATTCGGATGTGGTATATATTATCTTTTTATAACTATTTGATTCATTTATTGTTTATGACAAATATACCGACCAGCGTGACATAGATTTTATTTATCTAGGAGGTGGTTGAACCGGAAATTCTAACCGACCCTATTGTCGAGAGGTTAAATTTAGTTGAAGAAGAAAACAATTACTTGAAGGAAAAAATAAAAAAATTGAGGAGGAGAAGATGATATTGGAGTTGCATGTTGCGGATGTCGTCGATGATCACAAGATCAAGATGGATGCAATGCGCTTGAAGATTAGAAAGATTAGAAAATATGCCATTCATACCGAGGCTTGGTATCATTATGCCGTTGGATCAATTGTTACCTTGGTTGCGATTATGATCGCATTTGTTTCGCATTGAAATGTTTTACATAGTTTCAATGTATGGTTTAATTAATTAGATGCTCTGGAGAGCTATATATATGTTGTTAGATGAGAACTATGTATGTACTTTGGTTCTAATGTGATGATGAACTTCTATTAATTTGGTCACTTAATTATCTATTCATGATGTTCTGTAATGGTTTTTGACACACTTAATTATATATAATGCACGCAGATGAACCGGCAATGGATGTACGGTGACAGACACACCTCCGAGTACATTAAGGGCGTGCATGATTTTCTCGAAGTGGCTGAGGCAAACAAGCAGAATGGTTTTATGTGTTGTCCATGCCCTACATGTGGGAATACGAAGTCTTACTCTGACCGGAAAATCCTTCATGCCCACCTGCTTTACAAGGGTTTCATGCCACACTATAATGTTTGGACGAGGCACGGAGAAATGGGGGTTATGATGGAAGACGGCGAAGAAGAAGAGGACGATGACAACTATGTGCCCCCTGAATACGGTGATGCTGCAACGGGGGAAGCTGCTGAAGATCAAGAGGAACCAGACGATGTGCCCAATGATGCTGCAAGGGGGGAAGCTGCTGAAGATGAAGAGGAACCAGTGCCCGATGATGATGATCTCCGCCGGGTCATTGTCGATGCAAGGACGCAATGCGAAAGTCAAAAGGAGAAGCTGAAGTTCGATCGCATGTTAGAGGATCACAAAAAAGGGTTGTACCCCAATTGCGAAGATGGCAACACAAAGCTCGGTACCGTACTGGAATTGCTGCAGTGGAAGGCAGAGAATGCTGTGCCTGACAAAGGATTTGAGAAGCTATTGAAAATATTGAAGAAGAAGCTTCCAAAGGATAACGAATTGCCCGACAGTACATACGCAGCAAAGAAGGTCGTATGCCCTCTAGGATTGGAGGTGCAGAAGATACATGCATGCCCTAATGACTGCATCCTCTACCGCGGTGCGTACAAGGATCTGAACGCATGCCCGGTATGCGGTGCATTGCGGTATAAGATCAGACGAGATGACCCTGGTGATGTTGACGGCGAGCCCCCCAGGAAGAGGGTTCCTGCGAAGGTGATGTGGTATGCTCCTATAATACCACGGTTGAAACGTCTGTTCAGAAACGAAGAGCATGCCAAGTTGATGCGATGGCACAGTGAGGACCGTAAGAAAGACGGGAAGTTGAGAGCACCCGCTGACGGGTCGCAGTGGAGAAAAATCGAGAGAAAGTACTGGGCTGAGTTTGCAGCTGACCCAAGGAACGTATGGTTTGGTTTAAGCGCGGATGGCATTAATCCTTTCGGGGAGCAGAGCAGCAATCACAGCACCTGGCCCGTGACTCTATGTATGTATAACCTTCCTCCTTGGATGTGCATGAAGCGGAAGTTCATTATGATGCCAGTTCTCATCCAAGGCCCTAAGCAACCCGGCAACGACATTGATGTGTACCTAAGGCCATTAGTTGAAGAACTTTTACAGCTGTGGACTGGAAACGGTGTACGTACGTGGGATGAGCACAAACAGGAGGAATTTAACCTGCACGCGTTGCTGTTTGTAACCATCAACGATTGGCCCGCTCTCAGTAACCTTTCAGGACAGACAAACAAGGGATACCACGCATGCACGCACTGTTTAGATGACACTGAAAGTATATACCTGGACAAAAGCAGGAAGAATGTGTACCTGGGCCATCGTCGATTTCTTCCGACCAACCATCAATGTCGAAAGAAAGGCAAGCATTTCAAAGGCGAGGCAGATCACCGGAAGAAGCCCGCCATGCGTACCGGTGATCACGTACTTGCTATGGTCAATGATTTACACGTAATCTTTGGAAAGGGTCCCGGCGGACTAGCTGTTCCGAATGACGTTGAGGGACACGCACCCATGTGGAAGAAGAAATCTATATTTTGGGACCTACCCTACTGGAAAGAGCTAGAGGTCCGCTCTTCAATCGACGTGATGCACGTGACGAAGAACCTTTGCGTGAACCTGCTAGGCTTCTTGGGCGTGTATGGGAAGACAAAAGATACACCTGAGGCACGGGAGGACCTGCAACGTTTGCACGAAAAAGACGGCATGCCTCCGAAGCAGTATGAAGGTCCTGCCAGCTACGCTCTTACGAAAGAAGAGAAAGAAATCTTCTTTGAATGCCTGCTCAGTATGAAGGTCCCGACTGGCTTCTCGTCGAATATAAAGGGAATAATAAATATGCCAGAGAAAAAGTTCCAGAACCTAAAGTCTCATGACTGCCACGTGATTATGACGCAACTGCTTCCGGTTGCATTGAGGGGGCTTCTACCGGAAAACGTCCGATTAGCCATTGTGAAGCTATGTGCATTCCTCAATGCAATCTCTCAGAAGGTGATCGATCCAGAAATCATACCAAGGCTAAGGAGTGATGTGGCGCAATGTCTTGTCAGTTTCGAGCTGGTGTTCCCACCATCCTTCTTCAATATCATGACGCACGTCCTAGTTCATCTAGTCGACGAGATTGTCATTCTGGGGCCCGTATTTCTACACAATATGTTCCCCTTTGAGAGGTTCATGGGAGTCCTAAAGAAATATGTCCGTAACCGCGCTAGGCCAGAAGGAAGCATCTCCATGGGCCATCAAACAGAGGATGTCATTGGGTTTTGTGTTGACTTCATTCCTGGCCTTGAGAAGATAGGTCTCCCTAAATCGCGGTATGAGGGGAGACTGACTGGAAAAGGCACGCTTGGAGGGGGGAACTCAATAATATGCAGGGACGGATATTCTTGGTCTGAAGCACACTACACAGTTCTACAGAACTCTACCTTGGTGACCCCGTATGTCGATGAACACAAGAACAGTCTGCGCTCCAAACACCCGGAGCAGTGTGACGACTGGATTACATGTGAACACATCAGGACTTTCAGCAGTTGGTTGGAAACACGTCTCAGAGGTGACACCACTGTTTGTGATGAGTTGTACTCGTTGTCCAGGGGACCATCTTCGACTGTATTGACTTACAAAGGATACGAGATAAATGGGAATACATTTTACACGATCGCCCAAGATCAAAAGAGCACCAACCAAAACAGCGGTGTCCGCTTTGATGCAGCAACCGAGAGGGGAAAGGACACATATTATGGTTACATAATGGACATATGGGAACTTGACTACGGACATGATTTTAAGGTCCCTTTGTTTAAGTGCAAATGGGTCAATCTGTCAGGAGGCGGGGTACAGGTAGACCCACAGTACGGAATGACAACAGTGGATCTGAACAATCTTGGGTACACTGACGAACCGTTCGTCCTAGCCAATGATGTGGCACAGGTTATCTATGTGAAGGACATGTCTACCAGACCGAGGAAAAGAAAAGATAAGGAAGCGAATACATCATACGATGAGCCAAAGCGGCACATAGTTCTTTCAGGAAAAAGGGACATTGTGGGAGTGGAGGGCAAGACAGACATGTCTGAAGATTATGAAAAGTTTCATGAAATTCCTCCCTTCAAAGTCAAGGCTGACCCAAGCATCCTGATAAACGATGAAGATTATCCATGGTTACGGCGCAATAAGCAAATGACACAAGCGAAGAAAAAGTGAAGACTTTCTCCCGCAACTATTATGATGATAGCATGCCAACTTTGTAATAGACGAGTATGATACCATTGTCCGTTTTGTACAAGAAGTGCATCTAGTTTTTGCCGTAACCCTCTCAACTTTCTTGCACATGCTATGTGGATGAAATGATGATACCATGCCAACTTTCAACCTTTTCAGAGTTCATTTGAAATGCTTTATAAGCCCTGAGTGCAGAGAGGTTAGGCCCGTAAGCCTGCTTTAGAGAGGAGCTCGACAGCTCAGGCGCACCGCACCTTATAAACAGGTGCGGCTCTCTCTTAGCTAGCGAGGTGGGACTAAACTCACCACCACGCCGCTGTGCAAGGCCATTGGTCCCGGTTGGTGGCACGAACCGGGACCAATTCCACCCTTTGGTCCCTGTTGGTGCCACGAACCGGTACTAATGAGGCTGTGGCCCCACGAGCACCTTTAGTACCTGTTCGTGGCACGAACCGGTACTAGAGTTTCTTACTAGCTAAGCAGTTTTTTAGTCCCACCTCGCTAGCTGAGAGGCACTAGGAGCGGTTTATAAGCCCTGAGTGCAGAGACGATGAAGAAGAGGCGCAATGCTCACGTTGCTTAGCTTCAAGCCTTGAGGAATAAGGTAGACTGCATCGAGCTATGTGCAGTGCAGTCTACACTATTCCGAAAGGCTTGAAGCAAATCAACGCGCATTGCGCCTCTTTTTTATTTTTAATCATTAAAAGCAAAAAGAATTTTCATAAAGAACTTTTTTTGATAGAAACTTTAATAGCAGAAAGAATTATCATAAAGTAAAATAAATAAGTAATTAGAAACAAAATAAAATAAAATAAATAAGTTTTTTGTTGTAAGTAGAAATAAAACAAAATAAATATAGCAAAAAAGAAAATAAAAAAACTAAATACAGCAAAAAGAATTTTCATAAAGAACTAATGGCACTAATAGAAAGTAAAATAAATAAGTAATTAGAAACAAAATAAAATAAAATAAATAAGTTTTTTGTTGTAAGTAGAAATAAAACAAAATAAATATAGCAAAAAAGAAAATAAAAAACTAAATACAGCAAAAAGAATTTTCATAAAGAACTAATGGCACTAATAGAAAGTTTATATGTTTTCTAAAACTAATGGCACTAACAGACAGTTTATAATTTTGCTGACCTAAAAGCAAAAAGAATTAAAAAATAAAGCAAAAAACAAAAGAAAATAAATAATGCAAAAAATTTAAAAAACTGCCACCTATTGGGCCACCACGGCCTGAATACGACTAGAAACCCAACCTGGGCCAGGATTCAGGCCCGCAGAAGGCCCAATAGGCCAACAGACAGCATAGTGTGAGATTAGGCCCGTAAGCCTGCATTTGAGAGGAGCTCGAGAGGGCAGCTGCAGCGGGGCTTATAAACCACTCCGAGCCCCTCTCAACTAGCGAGGTGGGACTAAACTTTTGGCTGCGACGCGGGCAGCAAGAGGCCTTTGGTCCCGGTTGGTGGCACCAACCGGGACCAATGCCCCCCCCTTTAGTCCCGGTTGGTGCCACCAACCGGGACCAAAGGCCGCCGCTTCCCGCCCTTTGGGCTGCTGAAAAGAGGCCTTTGGTCCCGGTTGGTGGCACCAACCGGGACTAATGCCTACCTTTAGTCCCGGTTGGTGCCACGAACCGGGACTAAAGGATTTGCTATATAAGTCCACACTTAGGAAATTTTCGACATACCTCGCCAGTTGCCCCCGACGCCGCCAGGCTGCCCGTGCTCGCCGTCGCCGCCCGCTCCTCATCGCCGTCGCCCCGCGCCCTTGCCTCGACGGGTCGCCGCCCGGTGCTCGTCGCCGTCGCCCTGCCCCACGCGCCGCCCCGCCTCGTGCTCCCCTGCTCGCGCGCGCCGCCTCGGCGCCCCGAGCCCCCCTGCCCGGCCCGCGCGTGCTCGCCGGCGCCCTCGCCGCCCCGCCCCGTCCCGGCCCCGTGCGCCGGCGCCCTCGCCGCCCCGCCCCCGCCGTCGCCATCGTCCTAGCCGCCCCCGCTGTGAGAGCCGCCGCCCCGGCTCTGTTTTTTTATTTTTATTAGTTTAATTTTTTTGTTCATATGTGATGTATATGTGTATGTGGCTATAATGTATATGTGAACAAAAAAATTGTATGTATGTAGATGTTCAAAATGTATGAATATATATGTCAAAAATGTTTTTTTGTTCATAGAAAGTTTTTTGTTCATATATAGAAAGTTTTTATATATGACAATGGATATATATTCGATATATATGAGAAATGATGATCCACATGGAAAAGTTTTATATATGCAAAAGTTACAATTTTAGAAAAGTTTTATATATCTAGCTAGGAAGGGAAGAAGAAGAAAAAGAAGGATAGGAAAGAAGAAAATAAGAAGAGGAAAGAAAGAAGAAGAGGAGAGGAAGAAGAGGAGATATAAATAAGAAGAGGAAAAAAGAAGAAAAAGAAGAGGAGAAGAAGAAAAAATAGAATATTTTCTATTTTTTCTTCTTCTCCTCTATTCCTTTCTTCTTCTCCCCTTTTTTTCTTCTTTTTTTCTTTTTTTCTTCAATCCTCTCCTCTATTCCTTTCTTCTTCTCTCCTCTTTTTATTTCTTCTTCGTTTTCTTATGTTTTATCGGGTCTGTCGTCGTCGATATATACCCCTCCCGATAACTTCAACACGAGGGGGGATAACTTCAACACGAGGGGGGGTCGATATACCCCCTCCCCGATAACATTATTTTCCCGTGTATATATGTCGTCGTTGTCGATATAACCCCCTCCTGATAACTTCAACACGTGGGGGGGGGGGTCGATATACCCCCTCCCCGATAACATTATTTTCCTGTGTATGTATGTTGTCGTTGTCGATATTACCCCCTCCCGATAACTTCAACACGAGGGGGGATAACTTCAACACGAGGGGGGGTCGATATACCCCCTCCCCGATAACATTATTTTCCCGTGTATATATGTCGTCGTTGTCGATATAACCCCCTCCTGATAACTTCAACACGTGGGGGGGGGGTCGATATACCCCCTCCCCGATAACATTATTTTCCCGTGTATGTATGTTGTCGTTGTCGATATTACCCCCTCCCGATAACTTCAACACGAGGGGGATAACTTCAACACGAGGGGGGGTCGATATACCCCCTCCTCGATAACATTATTTTCCCGTGTATGTATGTCGTCGTTGTCGATATAAAACCCCCTCCCGATAACTTCAACACGTGGGGGGGGGTCGATATATACCCCCTCCCCGATAACATTATTTTCCCGTGTATGTATGTCGTCGTTGTCGATATATAACTCCCCCAATAACTTCGACATGATGGACGGTCGATATGTATACCCCCTCTCGACCGTGATAACTTATACCACGGGAGCACCCCCCGGCCCTCTCGCTCGACCAAAACTCTCGAGGACACCCAAACCCTAGAAAAAAACGATGTCGGTCTCCTACCCCCTCCCGCCGCGCCCCTACCCTTGAAGCGTTGCCTAGGCCACCCCAAACCCGGAATAAGCTAGGTCTACGTTTGCACTAATATATCCACCTGCTGTCATGTTTGTGTAATAATTGCCATGTTGTAATATTTGCAGAAACAATGGAGCACGGACGAGATGAGCAAGCAGAAGAGGTGTTGGGGGACATAATCTTAGCCGGAGGTGATATCTTGTCGTATCTTAACGACAATGATGGTCTGGAAGAACAGGGTGAAGAAGCAGGCTGCGGTGATCGAAGAGTGGAGGAGGAAAGACATGATTATGATGGCTCCGGTGACCCAATGCTGGTGCAAGAAGGAGCCCGTGGTGACGGCTCCGGTGACCGAACAGAGTCCGGCCAGGTAAATATATTAGTTAAGCCTGTGCTGACTAGCTAATTGATGCATTCATTGTTTTGGTATGTACACATATTAATTAACACTCGTCTTTCTTCTTTTTTCTAGCCCTCCGGATCGAGCACAACTGCGGTAAAGAGACGAGGCCCGAAGAGAAAGTTGCGCTCGGATGAAAGGTTTGAGATCACAGCAATCGCGCGCGACGGCCAACCGATTGAACCCCTCCGGACAAAGGATGCTTTTGCTGCTCAGTGCGGGGTTCTAGTTAGGGACAAGATCCCGATCAGCATCCACCAATGGTATAAGCCTAAGAAGGAAGACCCTGAGGTGTCTTATGTCAATGATATGCAGAAAGATGATCTTTGGACTGAGCTGAAGGCAAATTTCACCCTACCGCCAGAGGAGGATCCGGAGAAGCCAGTTAAAGAGCAATTAATCAAGTCTCATGCTCTTAAGAAGATGGCAGACCTATTCAGGAGGTGGAAGAATGAGCTGAAAACGTTTGTCGACAAAGAAGAGACACCTGAATTCATCGGCCGGTATGAGAAGATCAGAGATCACTGGCCCGCATTTGTGGCCCACAAGACATCGGAAAAGAGTAAGAAGATGTCAGCGACAAACAAGATGAATGCTGCGAAGAAGAAGCTTCACCATCGCACGGGGTCAGGTGGCTACCTCAAAGCCCGGCCTAAGTGGGCCAAGTCTGAGAGGGATCTGCTTGATAAAGGGATCGAACCACAGACAATGAACTGGCCAGACCGTTGCCGGACTTGGTTCTTCGGGGCTGGCGGAACCTTGGACCCTGTATCAGGGAGGTGTCGTTGGACGGACGAGCAACTTGCAATACCCGTCAAGAAGATTCAGCACTATATCGATGCAGCGCAGCAAGGGACGTTCGTTCCAGACAGAGAGAACGACGAGCTCACAATGGCCCTCGGGAATCCTGAGCACCCTGGACGGACACGAGGCACGCCAGGCTCCGTTCCGTGGAAGGCTGGTTTTCCGGACGCGGGCGGTTACAAAACCCAGGAGAGGAGGAAAAAAGTGGAGCAGATCCAAATTCAGCGTCTGCACGAAAGGGTTCAAGTGCTAGAGGAACGAGACAGCAATAGAGATGCCGAAACTGCCCCCGAAGCTACACCGCCATCTCAGCGTAGAAGCAGCGTGGCTTCCACCGAGCTGCCTCAGCTGGAGCATGCGGCTACTCCTAGCTACCCCGTGGATGCTATCACGGAGTCTCAACATTGCCACCTTATGGCGGAATGGCAGAACTTGAAAGTCAAGGCGGCTGTTGGCTCTGTTTTACCTACTGAACCCGGCGCAACCTACCACTGCCGGCAGATTCCAGATGGATATGCTAGGGTGATGGTGGATGAAATAACGGAGGGATTTGAGGACCTCCAGCTTGACCACCCTACCGGTGAAGGGGAGACTCGGCTGGGTTTAGCTCTAAAGACTCCATGCCTATGGCGGAAGGAGCTCATCAAGCTTCCGAACTGGACGGCTCCGGCGAGTAAGGGCACTCCGCCTCCTCCTCCGCCTCCTCCTCCGGCGAGTGATCAGGGCACTCAGCCTCCTTCTCCGGCGCGTGGCGGCACTCCGCCTCCTTCTCCGCCAGCGCCGGCGCGCCAGAGCAGCCAGCCTCCTCCTTCTCCGCCTCGTCAGCAAGGGCGGAAGAGACCCGCCGCTGCTGCGGCTGCTCCGGCGCGTCGTAGTCCTTCTCCTCCGCCTCGTAAGCAAGGAAAGAAGACAGCCGCAGCCGCTCCGTCTGCTCTGCCGGCGTCTAGCAGTACAGCTGCCAGAGGCGGGAGGCAATACAGATTCGGTCCTTCTCTGAAGACTCCAGAGAAGTTACCATATGAGAGGACCGAGGAGGAGAACGCGAAGATCGTGCGAGCCGAAGTGAAGAACTTCTTTGAAGGGGTCAAAGCAAAGAAACATCCACCTCCGGAGGAGAAGGTAGATCCGGTGAAAGCAAAGCGCACTCTGGCTGCCCTGACAAAACCACCAAAGTCTCCGCCAAAAGGCAACTATGAGCGCGTTCTTGCAAAGGCATATGCCGAAGCGGAGCGGTCGGGAAGTACTGTCAGTGATAAAAGGATGAAAGAACGACGAGCTGGGAAAAAAATTGCCCAGCTCGGCGAACAAGAGAACCAATCGTGCCCCCCGCTCAAGGTGTCAAAAGACATCGTCGCTAATGATCCGGGTATGGTGCCCGGTTATACCGATCTTGGAGATTACCTGCCCGACGATGTACATTATGAAATCATGGAGGTGGACGAACACAAATACCATTACGGGAAGCCTCTCGTCAAAGATGTCAAATCTCTAAGCACGATGATGCGAAGACTACATGATTGGTACATGAAAACCTGCAGAGAGTCTGATGGGATGAGTACTTTAACGCTGAGAGTTAAACCGGAGCATGACCTCGTTGGAATTGAACTGCTGAATGTTCCATTTGAGGATTTCTTCCAGTTTTACAATCTAATGTCCCTCGATAAAACAACGATCACTTGCTACTGTCTGTAAGTAGTACTACTTCTGTCATTAAGTCTCTCTATATAGGTCAGCTCTTTCATTGCATGTATTTATACTTATCCTCACTATATTATGCAGATTGAAGATCGCCGAATTGAAGAAAAGACAAATCGGTGATATTGGGTTCATTAACACAAATCTCATAGATGATTATCAGGTTAAATTTCATGCCAAAGAAGCCGAGGCCAACTTGCTACAATCGTTGGTAATAAATCAAAACAAAGATATAATACTCTTTCCTTACAACTTCAAGTGAGTGTTACTGTCTTCTGCATATTCGGTTTCCCTTTATTAGTCCAGGTTATGGTAATGTAATTGATGACTTATGCATGCATGCGCAGCTTCCACTATATTCTCCTAGAGATTAAGCTTGAGCCGGGAGTAGTAACCGTCTTAGACTCGAGACGAAAAGATCCCCAGGACTATGCGAACATGACTCAAATGCTCCAGAAGTAAGTTAAATCGATCATTATCCACCATATCAGCAACTTTGTTCATTTCCTGATATCAAGTAATTGTTTTCTTTGTCTGGCAGGGTTTGGAGAAAATTCACCTCAAAAGCCCCGGGACTGCCGAACCAGCTGCAATTTAGACACCCAAAAGTAAGTACTATAGTAGCATGTTCCGCGCATCTCCTAGTGATTCAAGCGCTAGTTTGATCAATACCATTTAGCATGCTTGCTTATCAGTTTGATTGACCTCTATTTCTTGTAAAGTGGTTGTGGCAGCAACCCGGGAATAATTACTGTGGATACTACATTTGCGAGTCCATCCGCTACCATACCTGTGAGCGGGGCTACACTGAAGAACAATATGAAGTGCGTAAGCAATAATATTCACAATTTTATTTTATTACCATCATTTGTGTTGAGTTTCATTTATTCATATATATATATGTATTGACCCCCTTCTTCAAATTAGATTTTTCGGAAGCGGGATGAACTCCTAGCACCAGATCGTATGCGAGGAATTCAAGAGGAATTGGCGGCATTCTTCCTTGACCACGTGATCGCTGAAAACGGAGAATACTATGTGGACCCTGTGTTCCTACAATATAATTAGGAGATTGTATTGTAAGAGATAATTATTGTATATATGTAGCCGGTAGTGTCGGATAGATATACGAGAACTTGTTGTTCGACCAATATCTCGGAGAAGGAGAGGTGGTCGATATCACTTCTCTCTGTATGCATATATATATGTTCATGACGATCTTCTGTTTCCTTCATTTGATTACTAGCTAGCGTGTCTACTCCTCTCCATACGTATATAGTACGTAGCGTCGACAAAGCACGGAGATAAGAGAGGACACTTCTCTCTATTAATTAGCTAGCTAACACAATATATGAAACACCTAAATTAACCCCCCAAAACCCCTAAACCACCCCCTTTCAAAAAAAACAAAAACCTCAGCTCCTGCCAGGTGCTGACGCATGGATGCCTATTGGTCCCGGTTGGTGGCACCAACCGGGACCAAAGGCCCTCCTGCCTGGGCTCCCCGCACCGGCCACGTGGACGGCCTTTAGTCCCGGTTCGTGTAAGAACCGGGACTAAAGGGCTAGGGCATTAGTAACGACCCTTTAGTCCCGGTTCCAGAACCGGGACTAAAGGCCCTTATGAACCGAGGTAAAAGCCCCTTTTCCTACTAGTGCTACCTATCATGGCATTTCCATAACCATTCCGAGATATATTGCCATGCAACTTTCATCATCATCATATACATGACTTGAGCATTTATTGTCATATTGCTTTGCATGATCATAAGATAGCTAGCATGACGTTTTCATGGCTTGTCCGTTTTTTGATGTCATTGCTACGCTAGATCATTGCACATCCCGGTACACCGCCGGAGGCATTCATATAGAGTCATATCTTTGTTCTAGTATCGAGTTGTAATATTGAGTTGTAAGTAAATAGAAGTGTGATGATCATCATTAATAGAGCATTATCCAAAAAAAGAAAAAAAGAAAAAAAAAAGAAAAAAAGAAAAAAAAAAGGAGAGGCCAACGAAGCCTAAATAAAAAAATGGGGCCAAAGAAGCCCGCAAAAATATATAAAAAGGGACAATGCTACTATCCTCTTTTTCCACACTTGTGCTTCAAAGTAGCACCATGTTCTTCATGTAGAGAGTCTCTTATGTTGTCACTTCCATATACTAGTGGGAATTTTTCATTATAGAACTTGGCTTGTATATTCCAACGATGGGCTTCCTCAAAATGCCCTAGGTCTTCGTGAGCAAGCAAGTTGGATGCACACCCACTTAGTTTCTTTTGTTAAGCTTACATATACTTATAGCTCTAGTGCATCCGTTGCATGGCAATCCCTACTCCTCGCATTGACATCAATTGATGGGCATCTCCATAGCCCGTTGATTAGCGGCATCGATGTGAGACTTTCTCCTTTTTTGTCTTCTCCACATAACCCCCATCATCATATTCTATTCCACCTATAGTGCTATGTCCATGGCTTGCGCTCATGTATTGCGTGAGGGTTGAAAAAGCTGAAGCGCGTTAAAAAGTATGAACCAATTGCTTGGCTTGTCATCGGGGTTGTGCATGATGTGAATATTTCGTGTGGTGAAGATGGAGCATAGCCAGACTATATGATTTTGTAGGGATAACTTTCTTTGGCCATGTTATTTTGAAAAGACATGATTGCTTTATTAGTAGGCTTGAAGTATTATTGTTTTTATGTCAAATGATAGACTATTGCCTTGAATCACTCGTGTCTTAATATTCATGCCATGATTAGATTACATGATCAAGATTATGCTAGGTAGCATTCCACATCAAAAATTATCTTTTTATCATTTACCTACTCGAGGACGAGCAGGAATTAAGCTTGGGGATGCTGATACGTCTCCGTCGTATCTAATTTTTGATTGTTCCATGCCAATATTATTCAACTTTCATATACTTTTGGCAATTTTTTATACTATTTTTAGGGACTAACATATTGATCCAGTGCACAGTGTCAGTTCCTGTCTGTTGCATGTTTTATGTTTCGCGGAAACCCCATATCAAACGGAGTCCAAACGGGATAAAAACGGACGGAGAATTATTTTGGAATATTTGTGATTTTTGGGAAGTAAAATCAACGCGAGACGGTGCCCGAGGTGGTCACGAGACAGGGGCCCACGCGCACTCCAAGTGGGCGCGCCCCCCACCCTCCTGGGCCGCTCGTAAGGCGGTTGATGCCCTTCTTTGGCTGCAAGAAAGCTAATTTTTGGAAAAAGATCTGGGCGAAGGTTTCGATCCAATCGGAGTTACGGATCTCCAGATATAAAAGAAACGGTGCCAGGGCAGAAAAGGAGAGCGCAGAAACAGAGAGAGACAGAGAGATAGATCCAATCTCGGAGGGGCTCTCGCCCCTCCCACGCCATGGGAGCCAAGGACCAGAGGGGAAACCCTTCTCCCATCTAGGGAGAAGGTCAAGGAAGAAGAAGAAGAAGGGGGCTCTCTCCCCCTTGCTTCCGGTGGCGCCGGAACGCCGCCGGGGGCCATCATCATCACCACAATCTACACCAACACCTCCGCCATCTTCACTAACATCTCCATCAGCTTCCCCCCTCTATCTACAGCGGTCCACTCTCCCGCAACCCGCTGTACCCTCTACTTGAACATGGTGCTTTATGCTTCATATTATTATCCAATGATGTGTTGCCATCCTATGATGTCTGAGTAGATTTTCGTTTTCCTATTGGTGGTTGATGAATTGCTATGATTGATTTAATTTGCTTGGTATTGTAAGACTTATTTTTGTAGCCTCTGTTGGCTACATTTCTACTATATTGCAATCATGTTTCCTTTGCTATCAATTTGCTTTTCTCTGATTATTGTCTTTGTCTTGGTGGCTCATGAGGGGATGGAATTGGCCTGTGATGCAAAATTACATATGAGGTGGCTGCTGTTATTCTTTCCTATCTGTTTCTTTCATGCCTGCCATCAAACTCTTGTGAGTCATCACTCAGCTGCAACACCAAGCTGTTGCTTGAGATGATGGCACTGAATGATGTCCACAGGAGTTCCATGACAGCCATGAGTTCTTATGTGGTTCTTTGTTCTTTGTTCGAATTTGATTCTTCATTTGGATGGCAGCCACATGTGATTTACCTACTGGGATAACTCCACCTTGTCCACAAGCTAAGGCCAGCAAAATTTGCAACTTCTTTCATCATTTTCAATGATTAATTGGTTCCATGAAGTACTGTTGAGAGGTAGACATTTGAGATGCAAACTGATGGTTATTATTGTGATGTAAAGTGATGGTCCATATCAAAAATTTGTTGATCTTGCTTCAAATAACTGTGATCTTGCTTCAAATATGTTGATGGTGTGCTGTTGGTCGTAGTTGGGATGCCTGGGAGCTCCCCAGCCACGCCGGCTACCAAACACAGCCCCGTTTGGGCGGTTGGTGACAGTCGGGTTGCCGGCCGGGCTCCCAGGTGGCGTCCAAACAGAGCCACGGCGCGGCCTACCTCTCTTGGGCCAGCCAACCAAACATGAGAGGGTGGCCCTCTTTTGCCTGGCTTTGGCTGGCCATGGCCTGGGTGCTAGGCCGGGCTCCCTTCGGCCAGCCATCTAAACACGCTGAAACAGACCCTGCGTAGCTAACAGTCACAATTTTGTTTTATGCAATTCAGACTTTCTGATTGGCATTGACGGTTGAGACGGAGTAGCACGAAATAAGATCAATTGACTCGAATCAAGCATGTTCTTGATGTTGCTTATAACCCAAAGATTTGTCGTAGTAGAGATGCCGCATTATGCTAAGCAAACAGTGCTTTATTTGGCATATTTCATGACTTTATAGACAATTACTCGATTGACGTCATTCATTATGTCATAAAAAATAGTCATTATTATTTTTCAACACAAATCTAATGGCATCAATTTTATGCTCTAGAAAATTGTCTCAATAAAAAAATTTGTCGAGCACTTGTTCCAATGAAACAAAATGCACCTAATTTCAATCGGATTGAGTATATCACAAGCACCACAACCGACTAGGCAGCAGTTGACATGGAATGATAACGAAGAACAGAAGCAGAATATCAGCCCTTGATTATTTGTATTAACACCAGATGACAACACTTAAAACAAGAATCGAGATATTCAAATTGTTCACATCACTCCTTGGCTCACACTTGAAAATTGCTCTAGCTAATCTCCTAGCAAGGCCCAAGAACCAAGCACAAAATTAAACTCAGGTCTTAACAAGTTCCAGATACCGATGCACTGTATCTAGTGCGATTTGACATACTCCTGCACTATGTTAAGGCCTTCAGATTCTTCGCCATAGTTTCCAAATGAAGCAGCCAAAAATCAGTTTTTGCCTATTATAGGCCACAGTAGTTGCTTGTAGTGGTACAGTAGGAAATCAATAGTTACCTTGACGACAACATAGACAGACCTTGTTTGCGAGCTATGTCAGCGAGCTTATTCACATTCCAAGCCATGTCTCAGTAACCAAGATGGTGAAGTTGAAGATTTGTTTAGCCAAAATCCTTGAATGCATCTATTACTGAATCTATTCAGGAAAGTAATGATCATCTCCTCCATTGCTGCATTAGGTTTATACTCCTCATCAAGTTGCCCTGAAGCTCCGGGTGTGTCAATTTTAGGTGATGCCCCACCCGGCGACATTACACAAAGAGGTTGCAAGCCTGGTTCAACTTTCAGCCTCTTACTCAAATCATAAGCAAATGATGACATATCAGAGGAGAGTTTTGGATCACCACCGATAACAGAAGGATTAAGCATATCACCTTATTTGATTCTGGATCTCACTTTCCTGCACGATTTTCATCTCACTTTGTGTCTGTCTTTACCCTGCGACCACCAATCCAGCCAGTTCAATGGCAAGCCGTCTATTTTCCGCTGTTGTGTTGTATGGTAATCCTAGACGACTAAGAGAGTAACCATCTGCTCTCTGCAACTATAAAAAAGGTCTGCATGGCGAACAATAAGCTGGAATATGTGAATCATGTTTGGAATTGAATGCCCCTCCTCCACAAGGACTTTCTTGGTGTATCTGATCTATATCGGCAAGCGGCTATCACTAGGAGGAAGTCTTCTCGGAAGGGCAGGCATGAGAATAGCGAGAGCTTGCTTCACCAGTAGCTTATTCTCTGGTTTGTTGGAAATATGCCCTAGAGGCAATAATAAAAGGTTATTATTATATTTCTTTGTTCATGATAATCGTCTATTATTCATGCTATAATTGTATTGTCCGGAAATCGTAATACATGTGTGAATACATAGACCACAACCTGTCCCTAGTAAGCCTCTAGTTGACTAGCTCATTGATCAACAGATAGTCATGGTTTCCTGACTATGGACATTGGATGTCATTGATAACGGGATCACATCATTAGGAGAATGATGTGATGGACAAGACCCAATCCTAAGCATAGCATAAAAGATCGTGTAGTTTCGTTTGCTAGAGCTTTTCCAATGTCAAGTATCTTTTCCTTAGACCATGAGATCGTGCAACTCCCGGATACCGTAGGAGTGCTTTGGGTGTGCCAAACGTCACAACGTAACTGGGTGGCTATAAAGGTGCACTACAGGTATCTCCGAAAGTGTCTGTTGGGTTGGCACGAATCGAGAATGGGATTTGTAACTCCGTGTAAACGGAGAGGTATCTCTGGGCCCACTCGGTAGGACATCATCATAATGTGCACAATGTGACCAAGGAGTTGATCACGGGATGATGTGTTACGGAACGAGTAAAGAGACTTGCCGGTAACGAGATTGAACAAGGTATCGGGATACCGACGATCGAATCTCGGGCAAGTAACATACCGATAGACAAAGGGAATTGTATACGGGATTGATTGAATCCTCGACATCGTGGTTCATCCGATGAGATCATCGAGGAGCATGTGGGAGCCAACATGGGTATCCAGATCCCGCTGTTGGTTATTGACCAGAGAGTCGTCTCGGTCATGTCTGCATGTCTCCCGAACCCGTAGGGTCTACACACTTAAGGTTCGGTGACGCTAGGGTTATAGAGATATTAGTATGCGGTAACCCGAAAGTTGTTCGGAGTCCCGGATGAGATCCCGGACGTCACGAGGAGTTCCGGAATGGTCCGGAGGTAAAGATTTATATATGGGAAGTCTTATTTTGGTCACCGGAAAAGTTTCGCACTTTATCGGTATTGTACCGGGAGTGCCGAAAGGGGTCCGGGGGTCCACCAAGGGGGTCCACCAGCCCCGGGGGGCCACATGGGCTGTAGGGGGTGCACCTTGGCCTATATGGGCCAAGGGCACCAGCCCCAAGAGGCCCATGCGCCAAGAGATAAGAAAAAAAAGGAGAGTCCTAAAGGGGGAAGGCACCTCCAAGGTGCCTTGGGGAGGAAGGACTCCTCCCTGGCCGCACCCTTCCTTGGAGGAAGGGCCAAGGCTGCGCCCCCCCCCCCCCTCTCCCTTGGCCCTATATATTGTGGGGGAGGGAGGGCAGCAATACCTAAGCCCTGGCGCCTCCCTCTCCCTCCCGTGACACCTCCTCCTCCCCGCTTGCGCTTGGCGAAGCCCTGCCGGGATCCCGCTACTTCCACCACCACGCCGTCGTGCTGCTGGATCTCCATCAACCTCTCCTCCCCCCTTGCTGGATCAAGAAGGAGGAGACGTCGCTGCTCCGTACGTGTGTTGAACGCGGAGGTGCCGTCCGTTCGGCGCTAGGATCATCGGTGATTTGGATCACGACGAGTACGACTCCATCAACCCCGTTCTCTTGAACGCTTCCGCTCACGATCTACAAGGGTATGTAGATGCACTCCCCTTCCCCTCGTTGCTAGATTACTCCATAGATTGGTCTTGGTGATGCGTAGAAAATTTTGAATTTCTGCTACGTTCCCCAACAGTGGCATCATGAGCCAGGTCTATGCGTAGTTACTATGCACGAGTAGAACAAAAAGAAGTTGTGGGCGTTGAGTTTGCCAATTCTTCTTGCCGCTACTAGTCTTTTCTTGTTTCGGCGGCATTGTAGGATGAAGCGGCCCGGACCGACCTTACACGTACACTTACGTGAGACAGGTTCCACCGACTGACATGCACTAGATGCATAAGGTGGCTAGCGGGTGTCTGTCTCTCCTACTTTAGTCGGAACGGATTCGATGAAAAGGGTCCTTATGAAGGGTAAATAGAAATTGGCAAATCATGTTGTGGTCATACGTAGGTAAGAAACGTTCTTGCTAGAAACCTACAAACCACGTAAAAACTTGCAACAACAATTAGAGGACGTCTAACTTGTTTTTGCAGCAAGTGCTATGTGATGTGATATGGCCAGAAGATGTGATGAATGATATATGTGATGTATGAGATTGATCATATTCTTGTAATAGGAATCACGACTTGCATGTCGATGAGTATGACAACCGGCAGGAGCCATAGGAGTTGTCTTTATTATTTTGCATGACCTACGTGTCATTGAATAACGCCATGTAAATTACTTTACTTTGTTGCTAAACGCGTTAGCCATAGAAGTAGAAGTAATCGTTGGCGTGACGACTTCATGAAGACACAATGATGGAGATCATGGTGTCATGCCGGTGACAAAGATGATCATGGTGCCCCGAAGATGGAGATCAAAGGAGCAAAATGATATTGGCCATATCATGTCACTATTTGATTGCATGTGATGTTTATCATGTTATGCATCTTATTTGCTTAGAACGACGGTAGCATAAATAAGATGATCCCTCACTAAAATTTCAAGAGACGTGTTCCCCCTAACTGTGCACCGTTGCGAAGGTTCGTTGTTTCGAAGCACCACGTGATGATCGGGTGTGATAGATTCTAACGTTCGAATACAACGGGTGTTGACGAGCCTAGCATGTACAGACATGGCCTCGGAACACATGCAAAACACTTAGGTTGACTTGACGAGCCTAGCATGTACAGACATGGC
Organism: Triticum aestivum; assembly: GCF_018294505.1. Classification (NCBI taxonomy): domain Eukaryota; kingdom Viridiplantae; phylum Streptophyta; class Magnoliopsida; order Poales; family Poaceae; genus Triticum; species Triticum aestivum. Next base: position 517,659,994 of record NC_057805.1, read on the forward strand.
CTCGGAACACAAGAGATCGAAAGGTCGAACATGAGTCGTATAGCAGATACGATCAACATGGAGATGTTCACCGATGATGACTAGTCCGTCTCACGTGATGATCGGACACGGCCTAGTTTGACTCGGATCATGTATCACTTAGATGACTAGAGGGATGTCTATCTGAGTGGGAGTTCAATAATCAGATGAACTTCATTATCATGAACATAGTCAAAAGGTCTTTGCAAATTATGTCATACGCTTTAGTTCTACTGTTTAAGATATGTTCCTAGAGAAAATTTAGTTGAAAGTTGGTAGTAGCAATTATGCGGACTGGGTCCGTAAACTGAGGATTGTCCTCATTGCTGCACAGAAGGCTTATGTCCTTAATGCACCGCTCGGTGTGCTGAACCTCAGCGTCGTCTGTAGATGTTACGAAACATCTGACATACACGTTTTGATGACTACGTGATAGTTCAGTGCGTAATGCTAACGGTTTAGAATTGTGGCACAAGAGACGTTTTTGAAACGTCGTAGAACATATGAGATGTTCCGAAGACTGAAATTGGGATTTCAGACTAGTGCCCACGTCAAGAGGTATGAGACCTCTGACAAGTTTCTTAAGCCTGCAAACTAAGGGAGAAAAGCTCAATCGTTGAGCATGTGCTCAGATTGTCTGAGTACTACAATCACTTGAATCGAGTGGGAGTTAATCTTCCAGGTGAGATAGTGATGGTTCTCCATAGTCACTGCCACCAAGCTAGTAGAGCTTTGTGATGAACTATAACATATCAAGGATAGATGATGATCCTTGAGCTATTCGCGATGTTTGACACCGCGAGAGCAGAAATCAAGAAGGAGCATCAATAGTTGATGGTTAGTAAAACCACTAGTTTAAGAAGGGCAAGGGCAAAAGGGATACTTCATGAAACAGCAAGTCGTTTGCTACTCTAGTGAAGAATCCCAAGGTTGAACCCAAACCCGAGACTAAGTGCTTCTGTAATGAGAGGAACGGTCACTGAAGCAGTACTACCCTAGATACTTGGTAGATGAGAAGGCAGGCAAGGTCGACAGAAGTATATTGGATATACGTTATATGAATGTGTACTTTACTAGTACTCCTAGCAGCACCAGGGTATTAGATACCGGTTCGGTTGCTAAGTGTTAGTAACTCGAAATAAAAGCTGCGGAATAAATGGAGACTAGCTAAAGGTGAGATGACGATATGTGTTGGAAGTGTTTCCAAGGTTGATGTGATCAAGCATCGCATGCTCCCTCTACCATCGAGATTTGGTGTTTGCGTTGAACATGATTGGATTATGTTTACCGCAAAACGGTTATTCATTTAAGGAGAATAATGGTTACTCTGTTTATTTGAATAATACCTTCAATGGTCTTGCACCTAAAATGAATCTCGATCGTAGTGATACACATGTTCGTGCCAAAAGATATAAAATAGTAATGATAGTACCACATACTTGTGGCACTGCAATTTGAGTCATATTGGTATAGAACGCATGAAGAAGCTCCATGTAGATGGATCTTTGGACTCAGTCGTTTTTGAAAAGATTGAGACATGCGAACCATGTCTATTGGTATATATGAAGAAACTCCATGCAGATGGATCGTTTGGACTCACTTGATTTCGAATCACTTGAGACATGCAAAATCATACCACATGGGCAAGATGACTGAAAGTCCTCGTTTTCAGTAAGATGGAACAAGAGAGCAACTTATTGGAAGTAATACATTTTGATGTATGCAGTCCAATGAGTGCTGAGGCATGCAGTGGATATCGTTATGTTCTTACTTCACAGATGATTTGAGTAGATGCTGAGTGTATTTACTTGATGAAACACAAGTCTGAATTATTGAAAGGTTCAAGTAATTTCAGAGCAAAGTTGAAGATCGTCGTCACAAGAGGATAAAATGTCTGTGATATGATCATAGAGATGAGTATCTGAGATACGAGTTTGGCACACAATTAAGACATTGTGGAAAGTGTTTCACAATTAATACCGCCTGGAACACCATAGTGTGATGGTGTGTCCGAACATCATAACTGCACCCTATTGGATATGGTGCATACCATGATGTCTCTTATCGAATTACAACTATCGTTTATGGGTTAGGCATTAGAGACAACCGCATTCACTTTAAATAGGGCACCACGCAATTCCGTTAAGACGACACCGTTTAGAGAAACCTAAGTTGTCGTTTCTTAAAAGTTTGGGGCTGCGATGCTTATGTGAAAAAGTTTCAGGCTGATAAGCTCGAACCCAAAGCGGATAAATGCATCTTCATAGAATACCCAAAACAGTTGGGTAAACCTCCTATTTCAGATCTGGAAGCAAAAGTAATTGCTTCTAGAAACAGGTCCTTTCTCGAGGAAAAGTTTCTCTCGAGAGAATTGAGTGGGAGGATGGTGGAGACTTGATAAGGTTATTGAACTGTCACTTCAAATAGTGTGTAGCAGGGCACAGGAAGTTGTTCCTGTGGCACCTACACCAATTGAAGTGGAAGCTTATGATAGTGATCATGAAACTTCGGATCAAGTCACTACCAAACCTCGTGGGACGACGAGGATGCGTAACACTTCAGAGTGGTACGTGATCTTGTCTTGAAAGTCATGTTATTAGACAACAATGAACCTACGAGCTATGGAGAAGCGATGGCGGGCCCATATTCCGACAAATAGTTAGAAGCCATGAAATCCGAGATAAATGGATCTTTAAGAAGAAGACGGACATGGACGGTAATGTTACCGTCTATGAAGCTTGACTTGTGGCAAAGAGTATTTCCACAAGTTCAAGGAGTTGACTACGATGAGATTTTCTCATCCGTAGCGATGCTTAAGTCCGTCGGAATCATGTTAGCATTAGCTGCATTTATGAAATCTGGCAGATGGATGTCAAAACAAGTTTCCTTGCCAGTTTTCGTAAGGAAAGGTTGTATGTGATACAATCAGAAAGGTTTTGTCGATCCTAAGGATGCTAAAAGGTATGCTAGCTCCAGCGATCCTTCTAAGGACTAGAGTAAGCATCTTGGAGTTGGAATGTACGCTTTGATGAGATGATCAAAGATTTTGGGTTTATACAACGTTTATGAGAAACTTGTATTTACAATAAAGTGAGTGGGAGCGCTACAACATTTCTGATAAGTATATGTGAATGACATATTGTTGATCCGAAATGATGTAAAATTTCTGGAAAGCATAAAGGGTTGTTTGAAAGGAGTTTTTCAAAGGAAGACCTGGATAAAGCTACTTACATATTGGGCATCAAGATCCATAGAGATAGATCAAGACGCCTGATGATACTTTCAAAAGACAGCACACCTTGACATGATTTTGAAAGAGTTCAAAATAGATCAGCAAAGAAGGAGTTCTTGGCTGTGTTACAAGGTGTGAGCATTGAGTGAGACTCAAGACCTGACCACAGCAGAAGATAGAGAAAGGACGAAGGTCGTCCCCTATGCTTTAGACGTAGGCTCTATAGTATGCTATGTTGTGTACCGCACATGTAGTGTGCCTTGCCATGAGTTGGTCAAGAGGGTACAGTGGTGATCCGGGAAAGGATCTCATGACAGCGGTCGAACTTATCCTTAGTACCTAGTGGATTAAGGAATTTTCTCGATTATGGAGGTGGAAAGGAGTTCGTCGTAAAGGGTTACGTCGATGCGAACTTTGACACTAATCCGGATGACTCTGAGTAGTGAACCGGATTCGTATAGTAGAGCAATTATTTGAAATGGCTCCAAATAGCGCGTGGTAGCATCCACAAGATGACATAGATATTTGTAAAGTACACACGGACCTGAATGTAGCAGATCCGTTGACTAAACCTCTCCCTAGGGCAAAACATGATCAACACCAGGACGCAATGGGTGTTCGATTCATCACAATGTAACTAGATTATTGACTCTAGTGCAAGTGGGAGACTGTTGGAAATATGCCCTAGAGGCAATAATAAAAGGTTATTATTATATTTCTTTGTTCATGATAATCGTCTATTATTCATGCTATAATTGTATTGTCCGGAAATCGTAATACATGTGTGAATACATAGACCACAACCTGTCCCTAGTAAGCCTCTAGTTGACTAGCTCGTTGATCAACAGATAGTCATGGTTTCCTGACTATGGACATTGGATGTCATTGATAACGGGATCACATCATTAGGAGAATGATGTGATGGACAAGACCCAATCCTAAGCATAGCATAAAAGATCGTGTAGTTTCGTTTGCTAGAGCTTTTCCAATGTCAAGTATCTTTTCCTTAGACCATGAGATCGTGCAACTCCCGGATACCGTAGGAGTGCTTTGGGTGTGCCAAACGTCACAACGTAACTGGGTGGCTATAAAGGTGCACTACAGGTATCTCCGAAAGTGTCTGTTGGGTTGGCACGAATCGAGAATGGGATTTGTCACTCCGTGTAAACGGAGAGGTATCTCTGGGCCCACTCGGTAGGACATCATCATAATGTGCACAATGTGACCAAGGAGTTGATCACGGGATGATGTGTTACAGAACGAGTAAAGAGACTTGCCGGTAACGAGATTGAACAAGGTATCGGGATACCGACGATCGAATCTCGGGCAAGTAACATACCGATAGACAAAGGGAATTGTATATGGGATTGATTGAATCCTCGACATTGTGGTTCATCCGATGAGATCATCGAGGAGCATGTGGGAGCCAACATGGGTATCCAGATCCCGCTGTTGGTTATTGACCAGAGAGTCGTCTCGTTCATGTCTGCATGTCTCCCGAACCCGTAGGGTCTACACACTTAAGGTTCGGTGACGCTAGGGTTATAGAGATATTAGTATGCGGTAACCCGAAAGTTGTTCGGAGTCCCGGATGAGATCCCGGACGTCACGAGGAGTTCCAGAATGGTCCGGAGGTAAAGATTTATATATGGGAAGTCTTATTTTGGTCACCGGAAAAGTTTCGCACTTTATCGATATTGTACCGGGAGTGCCGAAAGGGGTCCGGGGGTCCACCAGCCCCGGGGGGCCACATGGGCTGTAGGGTGTGCGCCTTGGCCTATATGGGCCAAGGGCACCAGCCCCAAGAGGCCCATGCGCCAAGAGATAAGAAAAAAAAGGAGAGTCCTAAAGGGGGAAGGCACCTCCGAGGTGCCTTGGGGAGGAAGGACTCCTCCCTGGCCGCACCCTTCCTTGGAGGAAGGGCCAAGGCTGCGCCCCCCCTCTCCCTTGGCCCTATATATTGTGGGGGAGGGAAGGCAGAAATACCTAAGCCCTGGCGCCTCCCTCTCCCTCCCGTGACACCTCCTCCTCCCCGCTTGCGCTTGGCGAAGCCTTGCCGGGATCCCGCTACTTCCACCACCACGCCGTCGTGCTGCTGGATCTCCATCAACCTCTCCTCCCCCCTTGCTGGATCAAGAAGGAGGAGACGTCGCTGCTCCGTACGTGTGTTGAACGCGGAGGTGCCGTCCGTTCGGCGCTAGGATCATCGGTGATTTGGATCACGACGAGTACGACTCCATCAACCCCGTTCTCTTGAACGCTTCCGCTCGCGATCTACAAGGGTATGTAGATGCACTCCCCTTCCCCTCGTTGCTAGATTACTCCATAGATTGGTCTTGGTGATGCGTAGAAAATTTTGAATTTCTGCTACATTCCCCAACATGGTTGGCATATCCGTAGCAGAGTGATGAAGACCTGGGAAAAATGATGTCACATTTGTATCCAGGCATAAGAAAATGACAAGAATACACAATTATTCTAAGAGAATTTGATGTAATACCTGTAAAATAATCTTTTCAGGAGCTTGATAGGACTAAGAAGTGACAAACATTCACAAAGGTCCACTGTTTGATGGAGTTATCTTCACGCTTCAGATGGTTCCAACCGAATTTTATGAGTTCCTTTCGATGGTGAATCAGATCATTCTGTAGATATTTCAAAAGCAATGTCACTAGCTGAAGTAGTTCTATCCTCAATGGTTCATAAATGAAGAAACATTTCAACGTATATTTGCTAAGAGTAAAGATAATTTGGCGGAAACCAGGTTTAATATAGTTACCTCTTCTGGAGGATCACCAACAATAGTTTTAATAATTATAGAAGGATTAACAACTTCCCAACCCTGTCAATTTTGGAAAGAATAAGCTAGCATTGGAAGTATAAGAATCTGCATGGTAACAACTAAATGATCTTGCCCATATTGTTTTGACTGAAAAATGTTCAGAAAGTGGTTAAGGATAGTTTTCTTCAAACTTGCAGTGTATCCTTAAGCAAGCTAAAAGAACATGTACAGATGATAAGTAAAATAGTCAATAAATACATAAAAAGATTCTCATAAGTCAGAAACAAGAAATGGCATTGCCTCTATGACATAAAATTCCTTGAGAAAGCTATAATCTATATAATTGTGGTACAAGAATATTGATAGCATATCAAAGAGTGCACCAACTTCAGTACGATCGTGTCTCAAATAATTCAGGAAGCACTTTATAAGCCGCTTGCTTTCCATCACCTATTTAGAGAGCGATATTACTAAAACTCAGGCATTAACACTACTAGGAAAAGGGCTATAGATAATATGGACACTAATGGCGCACCAGACATGCGGTGCGCCACTACTATATAGCAGTGGCGCATCGTGTGTTGGTGCGCCATTAGTGTGATAGACACTAATGGCGCACCACAACTATGGTGCGCCACTACTAACAAAATTTTTCTTTCTTTTTTCCAAAAATACTAATGGCGCACTAGGGCACAGTGCGCCATTACTAGTTTTAACTAGTAATGGCGCACCAGTCACCCCGTGTGCCACTACTATCATTTTTGTTTTGTTTTTTGCAAAACTACTAATGGCGCACCGCCAGCTGGTGCGCCATTAGTAACCAGGGTTACTAATGGCGCATTTGTGGGTGGTGCGCCATTAGTAACCTGGGACCAGTTAGATATTTTGGACAGCCACCTACACACTCACTTTCCCCACTTCATTCTCTCCACCTCCTCCTCCAAGCTTGTCTCGGCTGCCTCCTCCTCCTCACCTCATTTGCACCATAGATTCATCCAAATTAAGTGGTTAAATTACCTTTTTTTGATAGGTAAGTAAGGGGAAAGCTTTCTTTATGTTGTAGATCTACTTTTTTCTCTCTCCAACAACGTGCACATGCACTTTTTATGGCCTAGCTAGATCTATGTATGTTTGTGGTGTTGCATATGTTTGTGGTGTTGCATATATGTTTGTGTTTGCAGGTACCGGTATTTGAAATGCGATAGTTGCCAATATTTTGCCGGAATGTTGATTCATTTCCGTTTCGGCGAGAATTTTGGCACTATGCATTCTTTTTGGTCCTATTTTTAGGCAAACTCATGCCAAATTTTTCTTGGTTCTAAAATATCGTTTTGCTCTACCCCCCAGGCGACCATGGTCCGCACGATGACCGAAGGCATCGTGAATAGGTTTTTGAGCTCCGCGAAGGCCGAGATGCTTCAAAAGAACGAGACGGAGATAAGATGTCCGTGTTGAAGATGCAAGCTGAGGAGCCTTATGGACCCGGATTTTGTACAGGTGCGGGACCACCTGCTCTTGCGTGGTTTCATGGATGGCTATCGGTGGCAAGGTGATGAAGATGATTAAGAAGTTGTCCATGGGGGCCGGGCAAGAAATGAGTAAGGGCAGCAAGACAACCGCGGCGAGGGCGGGCGAGATGACGAAGAATCTCCAGGACATGATCACGAAGTAGATGCAGTACACAGTCATCATGTAGAAGATGCCGGACATGATGGTGAGGAAGATGCCGGAGCAAACGAAGGGCATGATCATGAAGATGAAGATGCCGGAGCACACGACGATGGACCATCGATGGGCTGGGTGCAGGACCCTCATATTCAAGAGCTGCTTCTCAAGCAGACGGATAACGCAAGAGCTGCCGCCCGAGAGAAAGCCAAGCTGGATCAACTAGAGATAGACGCGGTTACTCCATTGTATGAAGGATGCAGGCCCGAGGATACCCGCCTGAAAGTAACGCTCATGGCTCTGGAGATGAAGGTAAAACACAAAATGACCGATGCATGCTTCGACGAGAACATGTCATTCTGGCACGAACGTCTTCCCAAGGGGAACAAGTGCCCGACCAGTTTCGAGGAGGCGAAGAAAATCGTGTGTCCTCTGGATTTACCACACGTGAAATACCATGTGTTCCTGAACAATAGCATCATTTATTGGGACGCGCACGCGGAGTCTACCATATGTCTGGTGTGCGGTGTCACTCGATAGAAGAAGAGGAAGAAAGCTCCTCGAAAAGTGGTGTGGTACTTCCCGATCACTCCTCGTCTGCAGCGGTATTTCGTGGACCCTAAGGTAGGAAAGCTCTTGCGTTGGCACGCGGATAGTGAGGAGAAGAAGCGAGAAGATGACGCAAATGATCCGGAGATAAATAAAAAGACAAGATGCTGAGTCACACTAAGGATGGGAGCCAGTGGCAAGCGTTGAACTTCGAACACCCAGAATTTGGGAACGATCCAAGGAACATCGTGCTGGGCGCGAGCACCGATGGAGTCAATCCGTTTGGCAGCCAGAGAAGCACACATAGCACCTGGCCTGTCTTTGTGTGGATGTACAACCTTCCCCCTGGTTGTCCATGAAGAGGAAGTACATTCACATGAGTATGCTAATTGAAGGGCCGAAACAACCAGGGAACGACATCAATCTGTATCTTGGGCTGCTGAAAGAGGAGCTAGACACGCTGTGGAAAACGCCAGCCAATACGTGGGACGCCGCAGAGAAAGAATGTTTCCCTATGAGAGCCGCACTGCTCATGACGGTGCACGACTATCTCGGTTACGGATATGTCGCGGGGCAGGTGGTCCACGGATTTTCTGGATGCGTCAAGTGCATGGATGACACAACGTATCGCCAGCTAGATAGAGATCCCGGGTCTTCGAAAACCGTGTTCATGGGAGATCGAAGGTGGCTTCGCGACGATGACTCATGGAGGAAACGCAAGGATCTGTTCAATGGTGAAACCGAAACCCGAAGACGCCCGCGTACGAGGAGCGGAGAGGAAATAGACGAGCTGTGGAAAAATTGGAAAGATTGCCCACTGTCGGGAAAGAAGCAAAAGGTGCCAGAGCCGGGAAAGAAGCGAAAGGCGCAAGAGCCGCTGCTGAAGGTATGGAAAATGAGGTCTGTTTTCTGGGACTTGCCGTACTGGAAGATCCACCGTGTGCCTCACAGCCGTGATGTCATGCATATCACGAAGAACGTGTGCGAGAGTCTGCTTGGTACCCTGCTCAACATGCCAGAGAGGACCAAAGATGGGCCGAAAGCAAGGGCAGACTTGAAATCAATGGGCATCAGGGAGGAGCTTCACGCTAATGATGATGATGATGAGGCGAAGCAGGACACGGAAAGTCGTCGCAAAGGCAAAAAGGCCAAGAAGACCGAAAATGACTTCCCTCCCACGTGCTTCACTCTAAGTCAGGAGGAGATCGATCAGTTTTTCACCTGCCTCGTAGGAGTAAAACTTCCTTACGATTACGCGGGGAAGATAAGCAGATACCTAGACTCAGCGAAGCAGAAGTTCAGCGGGATGAAGTCTCACGACTGTCACGTGCTGATGACGCAGATACTTCCAGTTGCAATCCGTGGGATCATGGACGCGCACGTCCGTGAAACGCTATTTGGCCTATGCAACTTTTTCGACATCATCTCTCGGATGTCGGTTGGCGTGAGGCAACTCAGAAGGCTACAGGAAGAGATCGTGGTGATACTATGCGAGCTTGAGATGTACTTCCCGCCCGCATTCTTCGACGTTATGGTGCATCTGCTGGTCCATATCGTGGAGGATATCATCCAACTCGGGCCGACGTTCCTGCACAGCATGATGCCGTTCGAAAGGATGAATGGTGTCATCAAAGGATACGTTCGCAACATGTCACGTCCAGAGGGAAGCATAGCCAGGGGCTTTCTGACCGAAGAGTGCATCTCCTACTGCACGAATTATCTAGGCATCGAGAACCCCGTTGGTCTGCCCGTCAACAGGCACCTCGGCAGGCTCGCTGGATGGGGTCACCGTGAGGGTCGCCGCGAAATGCATGTCGACTTCGAGGGTCGACTCGCCGACTTTGAAAGAGCAAACCTAGTCGCGCTACAACACATAGACGTGGTCGATCCTTGGGTGGTAGAGCACAAAACCTTTATTGAGAAGACGTACAATGACCGAGGCCAACAGAGGACGACGGAGATATAATCAAAGAGCACAACTCATGTTTCACGCGTTGGTTCAAGCAGAAGCTTTTGTCGTACCCTTTACATGAGGATTCTTCCGCGGAAGAACAACTCATATTCGCCTTGTCACAGGGCGCCGAGCACAACCTGATGACGTATGAGGCGTACGATATCAACGGCTACACATTCTACACCGAGGGAAAGGACATGAAGAGCGATGGTTATCAGAACTCCGGGGTAAGGATGGAATCCTACACCGGTAACGACAAGGACAGATACTACGGAAGGATCGAGGAGATCTGGGAGCTGAGCTACGCTGGAGAGAAGGTCCCGATGTTCCGTGTCAGATGGGCCAAGAGCGTCCTAAAAGAAGACCGGTATTTCACCACCATGGTTATACCCGAAGCCAAATCCAAGACCGCGGGCGCAAACGTCACCGCGAAAAATGAGCCATGGGTACTGGCTTCCCAAGTGGACCAATGCTTCTTCATTACCGACCCGTCAAAGCCCAGTCGTGTTGTCGTGAGGAGAGGCAAAAGGAAGATCATCGGAATGGATGGAGTCGCCAATGAGCAAGACTTCGACAAGTACGGCGACCCGAAGATGGAACATGACGACGACGATGAAGTACCAGCATACACCACAAGAAGAAGCAGGACCACCCTACCTAAAGGACGTCCGTTCAAGAGAAGAACTCCATTTACGAAAAATAAGGGCAAGAAGATTGTGAACAGATAGCTAGCTAAGATCGATTGTATTTAAATTGTAGCCTTCATTTCTCGATTGTATTTCGACATATTGAAATGATATTTCTTCTGTTCTAGTGTGCT